>NC_084946.1:26533802-26551302 GCF_949316205.1 Platichthys flesus
TCTTGAGACCTTTCCAGTAAAAACCACGATAAAATGTCAGAAAGGTGACTCGGACCAACGGACCAAGATTCAAACCAATAAAATAAACCAAGGTTCAGTTCTTTTCCTCCTTTCAAGTAGAAGCATTACTCAACCACTGAAATGACAACTCGCCAACGACAGGATGCAAGTATGACTTTTAAAATTCTCCCCTAATTACAATATGAAACCAAAACCAATTTTCAAAAGTGTAACGAACACATGAAGCTGAGGTCAGACCTTCAGATGTGAAAATGTCCACGAATCCCAATTAAGACTTTAGGAAACAATGTCCTTCTCTCCCTGATTGGTTCTCGTAGAGCCGGACCAGTGTGGACTATCTGCCGTCGATGCTGTTACCCTTATAAGGGAGTAAATCATTTCCAGTACTGGGTTGGGATGTGATGGGGTGTGAGGCCTGGTGTTTTATTCTGGACCCAGACGTTTCTACATATCTAAATTTAAACCCTTTGACCTTTACAACACGGAGCTGCTTGTATTCCTGCAGCGTTATCAGTCCTGATGAACGCCTTCCGTCCAACACATGGTTAAAATAACCATCCTCTTCCTGTGTGCGGGTAACACACACACACACACACACACACACACACACACACACACACACACACAGAGGGAGTCAGTGGGGTCAATTCAAAGCCATGGGAGATCCATGAAACACCACCGCTGACTTCTTTTGTTCCAGATCATTCAGCCTGACACACAACTGTGTCTCTTCCTTTGAGTCTGTGTGTGTGTGTGTGTGTGAGTGTGTGATAGATATAAAAGTTGACATATTAGGGACCATTCTCTTCCACACACACACACACACACACACACACACAAACACACACATCAGCTGGATCCCTTCATGTGGGGTCTCTTTTGTGTCTTTCTCTCTCTTGCTGATTATCCCCCTCATTCTCTCTCACTCTCATAACAAACTGGGGGTCTCTCTCTCTCTCCCCCCCCCTCTCTCTCCCCCTCTCTCTCTCCGCTCAGCTCATGACCAGACATGTCTGTTTCGTCTCTGCTGTCGTTGAATCATTTTTACCCATGTTGCACTGCTCTGCACGGACTGACTCACACATTGCACTGACTTCAATGTGATTTTCCTGATTACCTGATCAGACTCTAGTGTGAACCGGTCATGGCCCCGATGTGAGCTGACGTGTGGACGCTGTGTACGGAGGTAAACACGGAGAAGAAGTCGGTTAAAAACATGGAGGCCCCAGATGTGAGATCTGGTTTGAACACAGAAAATCCTCCCTGGTGATTCCAAAGACGTGTTTATTTATATTCAACCATAACCATTATCTCTCTCTAACCCAAACCAAAGAGCTTGTATGTTCCTCACCACAGACAGGCCTCTGGGCGAGAACCCTGGTCTCTGGTGTGACAGTCGTGTGGTCGCGTGGCCGACATCCACCTCAACCACCTCCTGGGTGACGCCGATCAGTCGGTATAACTCTTTTAAAAGCTGCCTCCTTACTTAATACAGTCAGTAATTACATCTCCCACATAATGTGTGTTAACTTCATTCCACTGAGTTTCAGGGTTGGGTCAAGACCACAGGAGGAAAACATCCCTGAAAAGTAAAAGGACACACGAAAAAATGAATCCACGGGAAATAATAGCAATAAGCTGCAAGAGAAGAGAAGCTCAGACAATAGAAAGAGTAAATAACCTATTTATTTCCTTTTTCAATGTTTAAAATGTTTTTAAACATATTTGTTTTCAAATAGACCCTCAAATACTAAAGCTTAAATTTAAAATGAACTAGAATTCGCATCAATATTGTTCTGTGAGAAATCGTGAAAATGAGATAAAAATATCCCTGTGTCTGGATTTACATTGAATTGAATGGCTTCTTGTTTGTGAGGGACGGTGTGAGTGTTTATGTCCTTTGTGTATTCGATTGTGTGCATGTGTGTGTACATCTACTGCAGACACACGTGTTCATCGGTCTCCTGTGCATGTGTGTGTGTGTGTGTGTGTCTGTGCGTGTGTGTGTGCATGTGTTGCAAGCCCAGCCCTTTGTGACATTTATACCATGATGGATGTTTCTTTCCTCGGCCTCGTTTCTCTCTGCGTCTCTCTCGGGGCAGTTCGTCCCGATGGGAAACTGCTGCCACGTCACATCAATCACATTGAAACTGAATTAGCTACATAGACAAAAAAAAAATAGAATAAAATCAGAAAAAGATTTACTCTAATGCAACAAACATCCCTGACCCAGCACTGCTTAACGTGCTAACAACGTGCTAACAACGTGCTAACAACGTGCTAACACAGTGTCGCCTGTTGTTGAGATATCTATGTTTCTCTGTATCTTGTGACTATATTTTACCTATATCCTGTGAATAAATATTAGCTGCATAATCTAGATAATCAATAATGCTTATGCTACAACTGTTTCTTTTCTTGGGATGATGTCTATCTTTTTGACTCAGACACAGGGTTTGCACAACAAGCACAGGTTCTCAGGAAAGAGAGAGGTCATGCCAGAATTAATACAAAGAGGTGTTTCATGAAACGTGGTGAGAAAAAGATATGAAATCCTCCTCTCTGTCTAATCTGTCTCTCTCCGATGTAGCAGGCTCCCTGTTGGCCAAGGCCACAGTAGTGGGACACCTGGTCAGTTGAAAGTGATGTGCTTGCACAAAACTGCACTTTGAGGAAACAGTATACATCTGGCCAATAACTGAATTCTCTCAAAGAAAAAGAACCGCCTCTGTGCTGCCCCCTGTGTCTGTATAAATACTGTGGACTTAGGATGTGGGGGGCTTCTTCTCGACATGATCCAATGAACCTGGTGATGTGTCCGGCAGAACCCCAGAGACTCTCTGTAAGTATTTCAGTGAATACAATAAATGTTCAATTTCCAGAACTTCATGTATAAGTGTCTAATTATTCCTTCTCAAATCCTGGATCAACAAACACGCTTGTCCAATCGCCGGAGGCGAGTTCAAGTTTAAAAGCCTGGCGACGACACTGTCCAAGTTAAAGAGTTTGTGTAGAAAGCTAAAGAAACGGAAACACATTGACGGAAATGCATCGTCTCTCATTTTTTTTAAATGTATCTGTGGTAACATGCAGATGTCAGTTTATAGAGGTTGGTCTGCTTGAAGCTAATTCATATTTCTCCTTATGTAAGCTAATGCTAACCTAGTGGCAAACTTAAAGCTAAAGTTCACTTTATACTTTCTAATCCATATCGTGATGATGGTCCAGACCACAGACTGAATGTCGCCATGGAAGACATGTCCAGAAGTGAAGCCATTTGGTTGAATCGCCCCCTGGTGGCTGGCTACAGTACAGGTCAAAAACCTCAATGTTAGCGGATGGACCAAACCAACATCATACGTCAAATATTTTCATTTTAGGGTCGTTCTCATTGCACGGATGTTTCTTAAATGTTTGTTTTAATGAGTTATTTGATGCTATGGCGACTCGGTCATGATTGACGACCAGGACCTGTGATTGGTTGAGCTGTTGTGCAGATTCTGTCTCTAAATGACGTCATCAGCGCAAAATGGCAGCGTTCGTGTTCAGAACATTTGTGGATAGTGGGAGGAAGTGAAGACGAGTCGTCCATCTTTGTTTAAGGTCCATAGTCCAGACTCAACACAGGACCAACACAACCCTTCCCCTCTCTTCAGCAGGAGACATGTTTCTCCCCCTGATGGTCACTGTCACGTTAAAGTCTTTATGAAAACTGATGGTCATCACCCTGCTCTGTGCTCGCTGCTCTCTTATAGAACCAAGTGCCTCCTGGGAGTGTTGACCACTTCCTGCTGCGGCATGCTCCTCCTGTAAAACTGTCAGAGCTGCTGTGTAAAGCCTTTAACCTCCTGACCTCCAGTCGTTTTACAATGTCTGCATCACTGCCTCATCACTCCTTCATCCTCCTCATCCTCCTCGTCCTCCCTGCTTCCATAACTCGATTACACTTTCTCTGCCGACACTGCACCTTCCATCCCTTTGTCCTTTCTTTCAGGCCTCCTTCTGTCCTTTGTCCTTTTCTACAGCAACTTTCATACTTTTCTTCAACTGCTCTGCTCTTCTCTTTTTTTGCTTTCTTCCTCTTTTGCAACTCCATGCTTTCCCTCCCTCTGTCTTTTCAAAGTTTCTTCCCACTCTCCTTATCTCTTTTCCAGAGAAACTTCTTGGTTTGCAGCAGCTGTTACATACACACCCCGCCTATCTCTGTGTGTCTGTGCGTGTGCATGTGTGTGTGTGTGTGCTTGTGTGTGTGTGTGTGTGTGTGTGTGTGTGTGAGAAACATGATCTTGCAGCCGGGTGAAACGGTTTTAAAACTCTCACGTGTATCAGTGCAGTGTGTCACAGGAAATGCCATATAAGGCATCAAGACGATCAGGCATCCGTTAGGGCGTGTGTGTGTCTGTGTGTGTGTGTGTGTGTGTGTGTGTGTGTGTGTGTGTTATACAGTTACAATCCGTTGCCAATCCTTTCCTATAAATGAGTTCCTGTCCTTCCAGGATTTGAGACTGGGCTGAAACATGATACTGGGATTTTCTCAATGTATCATAAGACAAATGTGTGTGTCTGCTGTGGTCGTTTTAACACAGATTAAAGGACGAGGCGTGTAATTCACTCTCGTGGTCACGGCTTGATGTGGTTTGAAGTGAGCAAGGCGTCCAGGACCTGGTATCGATCTCTGGATTGATGGTGATTGAAGCTCCTCTGTTCAGACAAGCTGCAAACTGTCAAAACGTCAAACCACAAAATCCTTCCTTTTTTATAAACATGCACTTTCACCTGCTGGTGCAAATACTTGTCCCCACAAAAGCTGGGCTGATTTACACATTGCTCATGTGCCTGTGTCCCTGAGGCTGAGACATGTCAGCGTCCCCGCCGCCGTTTGAAGTCTGTACAGTCGCAGCTCGTCTCTGAGCTGCTGAGTAGGTTGTGCAACTTTTCAGATGATGAATCAAAGACATTCCTCCCGTGAAAGCTCTAATAAAGCCGAGCAGTAAAGCCCGAGCAGATTAGGTACACCTGACCTGCAAGTTCCTGCCTGTGATGTTGACGTTCAGCCGAGTTCATACATAGGAACTGTACGTGTTCACATGGGAGGGAGAGAAGTGAGGGAGGAGCAGGGTCAAGCAATGAGAGGAGGAGGAGACGGGACCATGAGTGATTGACAGCGTGCACGTGAAAGAAAGAACGAGATATGCTCGGTGTGCGTGTCATCAATGTGTAATGATGTATTTATAAGTGTGTGTGTGTGTGAGAGATAAAGTAACCTGATCATTCAAACTGTTGGGTCTCTTCTATGTAAAGTGCCTGGAGATAATGTATATATAATGAATTGGTACCATACAAAATGAAGTGAATCAGTCGGGTTGTGAAACTGATTCCTTCTCCCAGAGGATCGTGGGATCGTCCACACCCTCAAAGTCCAACTCTGATGAACTCCTTTAAAATGGATACAATGCCCCGAGGAGTTCTCACACACACACACACACACACAAACACACACACACACACACACACACACACACACACATCAATACCTGTTCTGCTCCCACTGAGCTTGACAACACAAAGACATAAATAATGTGTCACTCTGCCGCCGGCACACACATAACTCAACCACAACTATGCACAATTCCTCCCGGCTACATTTCTGTAACTGACTCATAATCCTTCCAAATAAGTCACACACTATGAAACATGTCACTTATGCTTGGAGGGATGTTCTAACGTTTTGACGAGCGACAAAACGGATTCTCTCGGATAACGGATAATTAGTGGAATCATGTGTAAAGAACTTATTTAATGAGGATTTTAACTGGAGTAATTGTTTGGGTCTATATTTTTTTAATGGGGAGACTAGTTAGATGCAGTGGACCATAACATGAAATGGCTATACAGATGTCTGAGGGACTAGTCAAATGTCTGAGGTACTAGTTAGATGACTAAAAAGGGTACTTGACCAATGTCTGAGGGACTAGTCAAAGTGATAAGACATACATCGGAAAAAAGACATATGTGTTTGGGGGATGATTTGGTGACTCGTCACATGACGCAGGGACTTTTCAAATGGCTTCTACTCAAATAACAAAAGGACTAGGCAGAGGAACTATTCAAAGTAGGAACAGACCAAAATATGCAGGACAAGTTGAGGGTTGGATGAACAAGTCAAATATCTAAGGGACCAGGAAATAGCCTTAATTGTTAAGGACAAGTCTACGGATTAGTCAATCACGAAAGGGATTAGTCAGACAATGCCTCAGGCAGGAGACAATTGTTTGAGGGACAACTCGGATTAAGTCGTCCTGACCAGTCAAGTGTGCAAAGGAATAGTCCGATTAGTTCAAGGGGGACTGGACAATTAATGCTGGGGCGGAAGAGAACAATCAACAGTGTGAGGGACAGGTCAATATGTGAGATGCTCCTTGAAGACTAGTCATATATCTGAGGGACGAGTGAACACATGGACGACTTGTCAAAACAATGAGATATCAAGAAGTTGAAGATTTGAGGAAATCATTGAGATCCCATCGGCCTCTGCTGGTTAATGAGTTGGTTTAGTGGGTGGTGTAAGTCTGGATTATCCCCTGAGTGGCCCTGAGGGTGGGATGGGACTCGTGGGCCCCCTCACCCATTACAGCCTCTTGATACTGTGGCCCAGGGGGAGTCGGGTCGACCACTACATAGAAGGTCAGGGGTTCAATCCCCTGGCTCCTTCGGTCTGCTTGCCAAAGTGTCCTCGGGCAAGATATAGAGTAGAGCTGTAAGTGTGTGAATGAGTAGCCGATAAGTGGAGAAGAGCATTTCCATATAATCATATATTAGTTAATGACTTTCAGGGTCAGTTCTCTGAGTCACTTAAACCACTAAGGTCAATAATCTGTGAAATATTTAAACATTCTCCAGATATGACCATTTCCGATACACACACACACACACACACACACACACACACACTCTATGACACACAGTCTTTGAATACCAGGGCAGCTGACAGTGGATTTCACTCCTCCACTGAAATACTTTCCCATGTATCGACAATGAGAAAGGGCAGGACACTATTTACAAAGTCAACTAACAACAGCAGTATCTCTCTGTGTGAGTCAGTAAAACACACACACACAGACACACACACACACACACACACACACACAAGTCAACTATAATCTACAAGTTTCATCTGTTGTGAAATATTGTCTTTCTTCTTTTATGGTTAATCTTGAAAGAAACGTTAATCACACGTGCAATATTTCTGAGTTTCATCAAACAACACAATAATTATTACCATTGTTTGTATTATCATCATCATTATTACATGAACTGTTGCTGCTGTCAGTAATAACATCTTGACATCAATATTTATCACTGGTCTTAAATGGACTTGAAATTGAAGTGTAGTTGAATTCTAAATTATTCTTATTATTTTCTTCTGTTTATTACAAGAAATATGTAAATTTTCATGGAGAAATCAACGGAAAAATTCTCAGTTAATTGGACTTATCTCTTGTAACAACAGGAAGTTGGTGTGTGTGTGTGTTTGTGTGTGTGTGCGTGTGTGTGTGTGTAAGGTGTCACTGATCTGACATAATGCCCGCTGGTAAATCATGAACTGACTTCATGTCATTTTGAATGAATGAACACAAGTGCGGGTGTGTGTAAGTTGGCATCAGAATGAAGCAGCCTCTGTATTCTTAAGACTTCACACACACGCGCACACACACACACACAGACAGACACACACACGTCCCTTATCCGTGTGTCTCAGATAACGTGCAGATGAAAATGTTCCTGGCCAAACACACCCACACACAGATTCCCATGGGATTTGTGTGTGTGTGTGTGTGTGTGTGTGTGTGTGTGTGTTAGGGTGGTGACTAATAAAATAGGATGGCATAGAGCCTCAGTGTGTGTGTGTGTGTGGGGGGGGGGGGGGGGTGACCAGGGGAAAATATACAGTGAAACTAAGTTGAATGAACATAATTCATTTGAGGAAAATAAGCAAAAGAGAAAACATTTTTGGGTCTGTGGACTTTTTAGTAGGTTTACACACACATGGAATTTGCTGTGGCGTGTTTTGTGAAGGCCTGAAGATAAAACTATAACCAAATAAACAATATAAATTATATAAACACTTGAAAAATGATTGTACAACTTGTTGTAGACACTAGAAGAGGGTTGTGTATGTGTGTTTGTACAGTGTGACTGTTATTGGCCACTAACCCTAACCCTAAGTGTCACAGTCAGAGGTGGAGACAGGTCGGCCACAATCTCACCCGCGCGCCTTCACCTTGTAAATATCTCATCATTCATATTGCACAACCCGCTTTCTAGTTTGCACAACATATTACACAATCCGTTTTCTGTGTAATCTTTATATATATATATCATAAAACACCTTTTATATGTGAACAGTTTTCAGCCGCCACATCAAACAGATGTTTGCCAGAATGGACCTAATAAAAAAAACGTCTCCACATTAATATCAATGTTACTCTGTTTATAAAGATGCAGCTTCACTTCCTCATGTTGTACAAAAAAAGTAAAAGCACAAACATCCTGGGTAAACGGGCGGCTGCCATCTTTGATTTTTGACAGCAGCCAGATTCTCTGCAGTGGTGATCACCGAGTTTGGGAACATCTGGTACTGATCTGGTGAATCATGAATAACAGATCAGAAGTTAGGAGCCCTCTCCAAACATGATCACTGAGGACTTATTATTGATCTATAGAGCATTAGGAAGTTATTTTGTGGTCGACCTACGTAAGCTGTGAAACAGGGGATTTATTAGAAAGAGTACTGGTAGCTCACCTGGTGAAGCAAAAACCAGTCATGAAGACTTGTTCCACAGAACGTTCAGTTACTGGACTGTGAGGTAATATCAGCAGAGTTAGACAAAGAGTGCACCTTTCACAATTCAGTGAACTGGGGTGAAAGTCGGGTGATGAAGTTGCACCGACTCCTCCAGCCGACCGAGCCGGTGGCGAAGTGCCAGGGAGATAATAGCTACCTGTGTGAACAGCGGGAGTGTCTTCGTTCCCTTTCACTGAGATGACAGACGAGTGAAGGCAGCCAAGAGACACAACTCACAGGACTTCACCTGGCTGACGAGCTTTTGTTCAGTTAATCCCCAGTTACACAGCCGCTGTTTGCTGACAGTGTTCTTTTCTGCAGCTCCTCCCTGCGTCTCATGACAGATCTGACTCCTGCTCGGCCTGAAACTCTGTGTGCTGCTCGGTAACCCTCAATTATGTCAGACCTCTCCACGCCGTCTCTTTGCCAAACACACACCGGTTAAGACTGTTTGTCCTGCCTGGGCTGAAGGAATCATCTCTACAGCAGCTTCTGCTCTCCCACAAGTTTCACATGAAAAGAAAATACTGCAAAAAATGCAAAAAAATCCTCTTGAGATTGATGGGGATTTGCTAAATCCGCCCCCCCGGGGTGATGCATACCCAGCGTGCACATCGTATTCACCCGAATGAGACGATGCAAACTGTTCTATATGGTAATTATGTTTTGTTCAATTCATAATACTCTCCTGATGATGATGAATGATTGGTTGAGCTGAATACGCTGTTTATATTTAAATATTAGACTTTGTTTAAGTGAGGAAATAATCCCCTGTCACTATGCATCAGTTAGTGTTGACTAGGCTCATATTAATTAACAAAAATAACTTTTAACAAAATAAGCAAAGTTATAATTGTCCCGTCTGAGATCGAACGAGTGTCTTTAAGTATTTAAAACTTTCCACTAATTAAATGTCACAGCTGTCGATGCAGGACGGAGGTTCTCAGGAGACCTCGATAAAAAGTAGAGATTTAGTTTTAGTAGAATCAGTAAAAAGCTGATGTCTGAGGAGCTGTGGACTTCCTCTGTCTTTTATCAGATGTGACGTCTTCGCTTGCACAACAGGAAACCGTCACCAACAGCTGATGAGAACAAACACAACAAACACACACTTTTGCAAAACCGTCATACACAGACTAACACACCTGGAATCACCACTTGGGGCCAATAGCCTGAACAGCCCATGACCTGCAGCTGCTCTGCTGTGACGAGAGCCTCAGATCTCTTCTTCATGTGTTTCCTAGAAGTACGACATCACCTCTGACCACTTCCCCCCCGACTGGAGGTTCACCTGCAGCTCGCCGGCTTGCAAACTGGAAAGACACATTGCTGATGTCACTGTGTGTGTGTGTGTGTGTGTGTGTGTGCAGAAACAGGTGAAGCTGCTCCGATTCTGTGGTTACCAATACTTCCTGTCAGGGTGAAAACAAAGTGATGAGAAGCAAACATGAGAGAGAGAAGGCAGGGCTGAAAAGTGGCTCAGAGAGAAAGAAAAGGAGGAAAGAAAGAGAGAAAGAAAGAAAGGTGGGTAGAGAAAGTGTCAGGCCGAGGGAGCGAGAGCCGGGGACAAAGACAAAGTGGGAGAGAGCAGGGGCGAGATGAAAGAGAGGCGTGGAGAATGAAGGGAGGCCTGCAGTTTTCTTTTACTGTCAGAGAAAGAAGAAGAAAAAAAAAACAGGGAGTAAAGGAGAAGGAGAAAAGCTGCTTGAGGAATTCCATTCAGCCATTTCTAGGAAGGCGTGGGAATTCCTTGGAAAATCCACCTCGGGGGAGAGCGGAGGGAGAGAGGGTCGTTTCTCCAGAACTGCAAAACAAATCATTTCTTTCCCACAAACCCACAGTGGGATCTGCTCATGTTATATGAACATAACTGGAGCTGTGCATTTTCTATACAGTGGGACTGCTGCTGCTGCTGTTAAACCATTACAACCAGTAAGAATGAAAGTTAAAGGTCTGTTGGAAGGAAACACATTTGTCAGAGCTGTCCACTGTCCTCACTGGCTGCTGTGTGGTAGCATGTGGGACTGGAGGTGAACTGGTATTCTAGACTGGTAGTCGCTTTTATAAAGTTCTATAAACAAGTGGAAAAACCTGTTATTCTCACACTTTTGTATAGATTCTAACAAAACACTGTATTAGGGGATATTTCCAATAGCAAAGTGGTGAGGTAATAACTCTTAAATCCCCAGTGAAGCCTTTTCAGATCTAATTGTATCCGCTCACTTCATCTTCTGACAGATATGATATTATCAGCTACTGGAGGCCTCCGACATTCAAAGCATACCTCAGGTTTTCTCTTTCCCAGAGGTGTTGCATTACTGCAGCGGGGGTTTCTCAAAATTAGGGGTCAAGACCCCCAAATGGCTCACAGGTCCCCCCCCCCCCCCCCGTCCTCCTCCTCCCTGTGCAGCACGGGCCCCCCAAAAAACAGAATTGATTTAATGAGCCGAGGGTCCCAGGGTGAGAGGAAGATATTTCAAATTCGTTATCCACACCGTGAAGAATCTCCCGCTCGCCTTTGACCGGAGAACAGAGCGGCTCCTCGTCCAGCTGTCAGAGAGTCGCTCCGAGGCGACACGGGAGAGTCTCAAGAAGGGAAACAGCAAAACCATGAAAGAGAAAACGAGCAGAGGTAGAAAGGACGTGTGGTTTCTAAGGTGAGATCCTGAGCACTGATACGAGGAGGAGCTTCCTCAACAACAGGAAATCAGACAAACACATTAGAGTTCACATCAAACACGGAGATGAAGCATGAGACACACAACTGGGCTGAACAACGAGGACGACACTCAGACAACTGACTGGGAATCAGTTCCTCGTGGGAAACTGAAGGAATCAAAGCATTTTTTATTTTTGTAATATTATCTACGGTGGCCACCAGGGTCAAAACAGAACATTTCAGACTTGTGATTGGCCCATAGGAAAAAATGTTTGAAAGGTTTATGACCTATACTGCAGCGAGTCACTAGGGGGCAGTCATGATGACTTTGGATTCACTTTCACAAAAATATATTTTTCCTAAAGATGGTTTCTGTCATTTTAGGAAGATATAGTTTGTGATCTGACCAATCAGGTGTCAGCAGGAAGTTTTTGTGCAAGATGGCTGCAACTGGTGTTTGGAATATTTTGGCTTCATTTAGGAGGAAATGGAGACGTAGCGTCCATCTTTATTTACAGTGGAAGAATTGGACAGAACCTGAGTCTGTGACGATTACTTTTCCTGTTTCTGTTCCTTGTTTGAAATTTGAAAACTGACCTTGATGGAATGGAAGAGAAGTTTGAAATCACAAAGACATATTCCAACAAAGAACTTTCATTCATGCTTTCAACAAATTGTGGCACAGCAACTGTTTTGATACAAAGATAAAGTTTATAACTGTTATGATCAAAATGTCCCAGATCAGTTATATCAGGGGGACGCTCTGTCCAGTTGGGGTCACAAGCTCTCTCAGCTGCAAAGGACTGCAACTTTAAAAACCAAAATGTCATCAGAGAGTATCATCAGCAAAATTCTGCAGACTTATACAAACAGAGAAAGAGAGAATGCACGAAGCGGGGGATGGGGGGGGGGGGAGTGGTCGAGCGAGTGAAACAACAGAGTGAGAGAGCGGCAGCGTGCTGTGTAAACATGGCTCCTGCAGATGAATGAGACTTCCCCTGGTGTGTTGTTGCAGCGTTCGGGCCGATGGAGACAGAGGATGAACGTGTGAATGAGGTAAAGAGGGCGGGGTGGGAGGGGCCGTGGAGATGACGGCATGGAGAGAGGGTGGGCGTGTCCTCGACCGCGATACGTTATCGGAGGCGATTCGGTGGCGTCCGGCGTTCCACACGTTAGAGTCCTGTTGACTTTGGGGGAACGTTAATGTTTTTCTGCCGTTTGCTCAAAAGAGTGTAGGGGGGGGGGGGGGGGGCGGGGTGATTGACAGCTCGACCTGGTGTTGGCGCTGCGGGAAGAGACGAGATTGATACCCTGATATGGGGGGGGGGGGGGGGGGGGGGCGTCTATTCAGAGACTGTGGTTACAGACAGGCTGTTACACACACATTGAGGTCAAAGGTCAACAGAGAGTTAAGGATCTGCTCACACTAGCACGAGTGAACACACACACACACACACAGACACAAACACACACACACACAGACACAAACACACACACACAAAGCAGAGCATCTCCCAGTGTCTTTGTGTGTCAGTGAATGGGAGCACTGGCTTTAAGCTGGGAAACGCTCCGCTGCTGAAGATTAATCCTCTTTTTCTTTCTTCTTCTCTCTTTTCCTTTCTCTTTAAACTCTTTAATAAAAAGTGTTGAGGCCAAACTTCTCCGTCCTCGCGTTTCAAATTAATCACTTTTCACTTTTAGCCGTTGCACATTAACAAGTCAAAGAGCCGCTCCAGCTCCAGATGTTAGGAGACAAATGAAACACGATGCAAACACATTCCTCGGGCTACATCCACACAACTGGGTTTCTGTCAGAAGGTGGCGTCAGTTTTACTAACATGCCTGAACACCCACGTCACATGACCGCTCACACTCAACGATCATGCGTGTGCAGGCGGGGTGGACACGGGAAGCGTTTGGTTGTTAGATGCCTAATTGTTGCAGATTGCTTGAATAACAGCCTGTTTCCTGGTTGCATGTAAGTTGTTGTATCAGTAAACAAGGCTTTTAAATGAAGCGTCCACCCCCCCCCCCCCGACATATCCAGAGCAGCTGACTCAGCGATTTGCTTCCTCACGTGAAGCCTCTCTGGAAAACTGCTGGAAAGTGTGTGGAGATCAGAGACCAGGGACGGTTGTGCAACTGGATAAAACTGACACTTTCATATCTTCGTGTGTAAACCTGTTTTTATTGAAGAGCGGCCCCATGGCAACAGATACACTGCTTCACAATAAAAGCACCCCACTGGTGCGCCGGGGGAAAGCTTTTAATGTGAAGCATCTGCTGCGTAAAGACAGAACATATGAGCTGTGATCCAGAGAAGAGCGACATGAGGATGAGGATGGAGCTTCTTCTCTGGGCTCCAGTCAGTTAAGTTCAAGACCTGACGAGACAGGGACCCTCTTCAGGTTAGACCTTGTTTAGGGGGGGGGGGGGGGGGGTTTGTCCAAAAGTCCGAACTTCACGCTGCAGGAGAAAGTGAAAGTGCTCAGACGCAGTTGTAAGTTGTAGAAGCTGAACCATCATGAAACCATATATCCTACCTAATTATACAGAGTTAATTATAATGATTATTACGTGTTAAAGTCTCAAAATCACTATGAGACAACTGCTTTTGTGCTTTTATAGTTTAACCCCTGACGCCTTTGCTTCCTCTTCCTCGCCCTCTCTCTCTCTTTCCGCTCCTCATCTCTTTTCCTTCCTACAACTCTTCATGTGTGAACGTCTTTGTTTTTAAATCCCATTACCTTCTGATCCTGAGCGACCCTCCCTGACCTTTGCTGAGACGGGGTCGCGACCTGCTGTGTGTGTTTTGAGCTGACGGGGGGGGGGGCGCAGAGGTCAGCAGGTAGAGCAGCTCGTACGTGTGCACGTGCCTGGAAACCGACTCGACTTCCGTTTCCTGTGTGTGGAACGAATCCGTCCGCTGAGGAGAGAAGGTTCGGAAATCGATTGCATTGGAAATCAGGCGAGGTCGGGATTCCCTCATTCCCTCTTTGAAAAATAAAACCATTCCGATTAAACCAGCTGATGCATTTTAAACCCTGCGTCCATTCGGTTGAGGTGGGGAACTAAGAGGATGATTCTAATACCTGTTTCTGCACAGCGGCTTCACATGGGATGAAATCCTCCTCCTACAGTTCAAACCCCTGCAGTCACGACAAGGCAGCTCAGATATTTGAACTAATCTGAAGTCTCTGAGTGAAGAGGAGTCGCAGCAGGGAGCTGATGCACACACTCTGTACAAACTGTCCCTGCACACAACACACAACACTTTCTGCTGATTCTGTCTTTGCAGGATCAAAGTAGGTTGGAGGGAAACCTGTCCAGTGTGGGGGGGTAATTCAACTAGGGCCATATTTACAGATGTCTTTACATTTCCACTGTGTCTTGTTAGACGTCCCTCAAATAAAGTGTTTAAAGACGAGACTCCATCACGTTTACTTGAATTAAATCAAATGATCTTACATAGATAAACACCAGATATTACATTTTCACCAAAAACAATAGAAGAAGAATCAGAAAGTATTTATTGCAAAGTAGGTTTACACCTACAAGGAATTTGCTCTGGTTATTGGTGCTAACAATGAACATAGAAACATAAAAACACAATAAATACAACACACATAAGAAAAGCAACAAAAAGAAACAACATATATTTACTCACTATTTACTTCTTATTTACTCCCTTTTCTAATATTTATACAAAGTAACATTCATTTAGACACAAACTTATCTAAATAAAATATATATAATAGATAAAAGATATAAAAAGTGAAGTAAAAAGTGAAATGCAAGATAAAACACGGTGAACAGTGTCAGATTGCAATATGCAATGTAATGCAGTATAATATAATATAATATAATGTGTTAATTTAACACATCCTTGAGGTGTGGGGATAGAATAATACTGACTAGCGGTGTTGCCTCAAAGCGAGAAGGTTTCCAGTTTGAATCCCAGTTCAGCCGAGGTCTTTGTTTCCATGTTTTCCTCACGCCTGGGTTCTTATCTCCGGCTTCCTCCCACAGTCCAAACACGAGCGGAGCTGGAGACTCTCAACTGGCCGGAGGAGGGAATGTGAGTAGCTGCCTCTGTGACACTCGGGGGGATTCGCCGTGTAGACAGAGAATGGAAGGATAAAGAGCAACATATTTATTGAGGGGATTGTAGGATTTACACACGTGGTTACATTAGAGGTTTCTGCAGAGCAAAGACAAGAAGAAGAAAGTTTCCCATGCGTCCCTCACGGTGGCACGTGTCCTCATTTTCCTCCTCCTTCCTGTTATTTGCTCTCGGCCTATTTATTTATTGGGTTATTCATCTTTCCTTCCTCCTTCTAGTTTGTCATCCCTACTGTTTTGTCTATTTCTAATCGCCCCCCCCATCCCCTCCTCTTCCCTCTATTCACCCCCCCCCTCCTCGTGACTCCATTTTCTCCTGTTTTCATTGGTAACATTCTTATCTTTCTCTGACCTTTGCTTGAAAACAAAGGCGTATCTCTACCTTCCCTGTATTGTGGTCATAAAAATATTATTTGTCTTGGTGACTCAGTCGGCTGTGAACCTATTTGCCCTTAACTGGATGAATGAATGAAACAAAGGGCGGGGGGGGGGGGGGGGGGTGGATCCGGTTCGCCAGTCTTCCCGTCAGTAAACCACTTTTCTTTTTTTAATCTCTGAGAGGGCAAGAGGAAGAAGCCTGTTAGTCACTCTGACAGGGAATTACACAGCAGCTTGAACCGCGGCCAATTCAAACGGCCGTGGCGTTCCTTTCCCGGCCAATCACGACATTCCTGGCCGCCCACGGGACTCCTCTCAGCCAATGAGGAGCGAGTGATGAGTGACATGAACGGTATTCCATTCATTCCTGAGCACTGAGCGATTCATCGGTGGTTTGGTGTTTTCCTTTTTTTTTCATCCGTCCATTCGTCCGTCCCGTGGTCTTTCTGCTGCGCGTGTGTGTGCACTGTGGAATCTGTGGTGGGACGTGAGCAACTTCCTGTTTTCAGTAGTTAAGTAGAGTCCGGTGGGGTTTGACATTGTGTGTGTGTGTGTGTGTGTGTGTGTGTTGGTGTGAGAGAGAGAGAGTAGAACGACAGAGGGGAACAGGATGCAGCATATGGCTGAAAGCAAATCGACACCAGCACATTCCGGCCATATGTGACTCTGTCGAATAAGTGATTTGAGAAACAAACTCTCCTGGTTTCAACCTCTTCCACCAGACGTGACACTGAGCCTCGGACGCTTCCGACAGTTTGAGACCGGGCCCGACACACAGGACATGGTGTCACACAACTCCACAGCAAACTGGGGAAACCATTACACTGTACAGGAGGGCTTTGTCGCGTTGGGAGGAAATGGACCTTCCCAAAAGTGCTGTGGCTGATTTAGAAGAAGGCTATTGTCTCACATGTCATTATATTCTCTAACAATAGCAAAAAAACAACATTCGTAGGAATTGAGAGGGAAAACAGCTCTGCACTAAATATATCACGTACACACGTGTGTCCAGGAGCTTTAGTGTAGCAGAGGAAAGCGTTTTCTAACTGTCAATTCAGTAACTACAAAAAGTTTGTACGTGTTTTGTCAGAGCCGCCAAAGGAAATGTGTTCTCCGGTAATTAAAGTATCACGTTAACAGTGTAAATACCATAAAGTACATTTGTGGTTTAATTTTTGTTTTAAAATGGAAAACAAACACTGGTCTCCTGTGTTTTATGGCCACTAGGGGTCGCTCAACCTGTGGACGCAGCTAGGTGACGTTAATCAGGCTAATTCTTCACCAGGGAACCGTCTCTTATTTTGACGACATCGAGACAAAACAGGAAGTGAGAGAAAGTTGCTGATGCATGAAAGTAATCGGGGTCGCAGATGATGTAAATTAGTTATCGGAAAAAAATACATCAACAACAAAAGCTACGGATTAAAAATCGGATGTGAATGGATCCTAAATTTAATTCACTGTCATTTCAATAC
>NC_084946.1:26553802-26576302 GCF_949316205.1 Platichthys flesus
GATATGAATTTTAATTTTAAATGTAGTGAAGACTAAACCCGACTAAGTAAGTTGGTCCGGTCTTGTTTATTCCAATTTGAGGTTGAGTTTAAAGACTTTGCAGGACTCAGACCAGCTCGTGGATTTCTCTTCAGGTATCACTCAGGCTTCACCGCTTCACTTGATCCAGAAACACCCGAGCACGAGGTGGTTCATGTGAGTCTGTGTCCCTCTGTCCACACATGGCTTTTATTTGGTTTCCCTCTTTACACACAACCACTACCTTCACCCTGCTGTGCTGCGCTCTGATTGGCTGGAGGTGGCAGGGCTGAAAATCCTTTAAAATTAACTAGTTCCTAAAGTTAAACCCCAATTTATCACGTTCTTAAATCCGCTTTCAACTCTACATGATTTAAATTGAGTTTTATTTCATTTCTACTGTTGTTTTTCTTCCTTTTGTGAAGGATTGTGTAACTTCACTAAGTGTCACACGTGTCAAACTGCAGATCAGAATCAGAATCAGAATCAGAATTCTTTTTGTTGCCATGTATATTTGCACATACAGGAAATTGCCTTGGTGTGGTTGGTGCACTTTACAAACAACAAATTAACAACAATATCGCACAATATAAGAAAACAACAATATATACAGTTGAAGAGTTACGTGCGGTTTTAAGGTGCAGAGATTGGTGATAGTGTCAGATGAGGAAAGGGTGTCGTTCCCGGCTTTAAATTCCATTCTTTCATTACAGCCTAATGTTCCCAGACAAACCAGTTCATTAGTCTGTTTACGGCCAGTCCTTTGGGTTGGCTGGGCTCTGATGTGTGTGAAGGTGTTTGTGAATCCCACTTGAAGCTGCAGGAGTGTGTGACAGCTCGAGTGCTGCTGCAGGGGAGACAGATTCCTGACGAGGGAACACGAGCTGAAGGCCTCGGACAGGATTCTCTTTCACGAAGGACTCGACCAGTCAACAACTCGCTCACTGGTCAAAACAAGTCAACACCTCAGGACACGTCGGTAACACCCGACTCGTCTCCTGCCGTCGGGAAGTTAAACGTTTTTTTTTCTTCCACAGCAAATGTGTCGTACGAGAGAGTGATTTCTTGGAAAGTTGAATAATCTCAATCACCATGATAAGCAGGTAGCGTTTGTGACCGGTGATTAGATCAGTATTTACAGCTCAGAAAGAGAAAGGTATGTGAACAACAGCTTAACGACCACATGCAGGTAACAGGGCGGAGCTTGTGTGGCCCGGAGCGAGCAGCTGCTGCTCTGAGATCTGCTCCTGGGCCAGGATCGGACCAATCAGGCGACTTGACTCCTCGGAGAGATTTATAGTAAATAGGATTTAACAAGCTGACAGAGCCAGACATATTTCTAATGTTTCCCTCTATGCCACCTCCTCCGGGCCAATACCAACTGCCTATATTACCCACAATGCAACTTCAACCCCATCTGCATAACTGGGTGTGAGTTTTTAAGATGCATCCCTGTTGCTATGTTTAAGTTTCGACCAAACTTTCCGTGTTCACGTACATGCCCACGGCTCCACTCTCACAACATGGCTCTGACGTTCCACACATTCACGCCTGATCCCACTTTCCATTCCAGTGAGTTGAAACTGGAGCATGTGGAGAGGATTCAGTGAGCGAGGCCACACGTTTCCTCGAAGGACGACAGCAGAACCCAGAAGACTGAGTACACGGAAACTGAGTTGGACTTTACGCCTGATGCCAAACCAGTCTGCAGACCTCGTCCACTCCATAGAGGCTGCTGGTCCTGTTTGGAAACTCCGGAGTGGACGAGCAGATCCAGAGTCGTCTGTTCTTATCAGTCAGCTCTGGACAGGCAGCAGTAAATGCACAACGTCACTGACAGTTCCAGCTCGTCGTCTGTCCACGAGGAGAAACCCCTCATCGGATTTCTCCGGCCCTTTCTGTTTCTGTCTGAAGTCCAAGGGAAATTAGCAGGTGCAACAAAAGTCTCAGCACAAGAAGAACATGAAAAGAAATCAGAGGCTGGCCTAAAACAACACACACACACACACACACACACACACACACACACACACACGCACACACACACACATGTGCACAAAAGCATACATTCCCTGGAAAGAGGTTGCTGGAGTCAGTGCCCTCGGTAGTCGGGAGGTTTGTTCTCTGTGTTCCTAGAAAGAGTGAGTGGTGTTATATAACCTGCTGCTGTGTGGCCGTGCACCGTGTGACCGGCTGCACCACCGGCAGCTGGCCTCCATCTGCAGCTGCTTTAATGGGACTGTCTCCACCTTCTGATGGGGAGAGTCAGTGTTTCAGGTTTCACTACATCCGAGCGGCTCGAGCGTCGAGACACCAGAAAATCCAAACACACACACACACACACACACACGTGAAGTGGCCGGGGCCTCGGGGAGGAAAACCTTGTTTACAGTTGAGAAACAGTTGGTTTGTGATGAGAGCTGCTTTTCGGGAGGTTTGACACTTTCCTGACCGTTTCCAGAGAGGCTGCGTGTCAGAGTCACCGCTGCTCCAGACAGGTTCTGGATCTGTTCACCGGGGTTCTCACCAATTGCACAAATATCTCAGGAGGAAAAAGAGAAGAGGTGGACGAAGAGGCCAAATTGGAAAGGCGACAAGATTCAAGAGGCGATAAGAAGAGACGCCGGTGTTGACACTTCCTTTCACTCCACACCTGAGGAAAAATCCAGAAAATGTGCTTTTTGAAAGGCAGCTATGAACAGAACTTATCTACGACCTCGACTCTCCAATCTGACCTGGACCAACGGTGAAAAAAAATCCTCTGCAAGATTTAAATAATAGACACAAGACAAACACTCACTAGTTTACTTTGTTCTTTCTATGTTTGTTTTATTGTGTCATTGAAGTGTTTTACTGCCGGGAAACCACTGAGGTAAACGTCCTCCTGATAAACATGCACATGTCACCTGCGTGCGCCTGAGCCCTGAGTCGGTTGTGTTACCGTTTCAGGAAGGAAACACCTTCAGGGGAGTTGTGTCCTCCACAAAGTCTCTGAACTGCAACAACATTCTTAAGACATGAATAAAACACAAATCTTACTTTTAATAATCTTGAGAAGATACTGAATTGTATTAGTATCTCTTCTTCACTCATTGCGGATGTGAAACTACTCGTCTGAGCTGCTGACCCCCCCCCACCCCCCCACCCCCCACCCACCTCGACTCTTTGAATATCTGGAGATCCCGGCTCAGCTCTCGACGGGTTTTCTCAAAAAGGCAAACGATCAAAGTGAGAAAGCAAAACGAGGCCAAAGTGTGAAACTTTCCACTGACGTGACCTTTCCGCCTCCAGATGTTTTTTTCTTTCCTCTTTACCGTGGACTTCCAGTTTTCTGTTATTTACAGTAAAGAGCCGCCTGCGACTCCTCCGGCCTTCAGAGATAACCCATCTCACATTCCTGACTGAAGTATTTGAATAAGATTTGCATTTCTGTAAACTTTCCCTCAGGGCCGAGCCGTCAACAGGGCATTTTGACAACTGGAGATTTGGGAGGAGAGATGCTGGGAGCAGCTGGAAGATAAGAAACATTCAAACAAAACAAGACAATCAGATAACCCACGTGTTGTGTTCTGAGTTGGACCTTTTATTACGTTATTGGGGTTTTAAAAGAAATCAAGAACTTCAATCCAAATCTCTAACAGACCCTATTTAGCAAGTTAATCATTAATTGAATAAAAGTAAACCCAACATAATAACGACTGGTGGTTTAAATCATGTTTATAACTCTGGTACTTTATGTATTTTGTTCCATTTAGTTGTTTTTTGTTGTTTTTATATTGTTGCTCTTATATTGTTGTTTCTATATTGTTGTTTTATGTGTATATGTTGTTTTTAAATCGCTGTTTTTATATTGTTGTTTTATGTGTATATGTTGTTTCTATATTGTTGATTCTATATTGTTGTTTTATGTGTATATGTTGTTTCTATATTGTTGTTTTATGTTCAGTGCACCAATGAACGACACCAAGGCAATTTCCTGTATGTGCAATCATACTTGGCAATAAAATGAATTCTGATTTTAATCTGATTCTAAATTCTGATTATGCAGGAAAAATTGAAAGAAAATCTCTAAATTGAGGTTTTAATATTTGTATTTGTTGTTTAAAGCTGAAAGGGGAGGATCCTTCTCGGGCCGACCAATCCCAGGATGCTTTGCGATTCGTCGACGAACCCTTTTTAGTGGTCTCCTCAAGATACTTATTATAAACGTATACAATATGAAAAATAATAAATAATAATTGGTTAGGGAGCTTATTAGAGAAGCACAGTTCCGTCTCAGTGGTACATCTCTCCACACGTGTTCTGTTCACTGACTCCCAGATAAAAAATACCCTCCCAGGTTTTCATGGAACTGCTCCAGACGTCGCCGGTATTCAAATGTACCGTCGGCAGATTTGAATGGAATTTGCATTTCAGTGGAAACGAACCTGAGGTGAGCGTCGTGGCTTTTCTTCATCTGAGCTTGTGAGGAAACCAGAGGAAACATTCCTGTCGGGGCAGCTCTTCTCCTCCAGTGAGCCGGCGCTCGAGGTGGCGTATGTGGGGGGGGGGGGTGGCAGTTACTCTTACCCTGACCTCTGTTGTGTTAAACGTTTTCACGATACGCTCACAACTCCCTGTCAACACCTCGACGCTGAACACCTTCTGAATGAATGTGTGTCTCTCAACGGACTGGGGCGTTTGTCGACTTCAAAAATGTTTCTGTGTAAGTGGATGTGTTTTGAAAATGTCCACATTTTCCAAATTCAAACCCCCTCAGATGACATAACTGACCCTGGATCGAGTTACTCTGTCGTGAAGGAGCGATAATCTTGTTTTGATTGATGTAATTTATGTTCTTTTGTTTCCCATAATGCATTTCTGGCTCATATTGACATAATGTGACCAGGATCAGAGGGAACTTGAAGTGAAGAGGCTGCAGGAGCTGGTTCTTAAAAATCTGTGGCTCTTCTGGAAAAACATGTAATTACCTCCAACCAAGGCCGACTCATCGAGGGAAAGTGGAAAAAGAAACCCTGTCTCTGGATCAGCATGCGCTCAGACGTGGAAGAGGCTGGTTCTCTCTCTCCAGGCCTCGTCCCTTCACCAGGTGGACTTCAGGTCAGTTTGTGCAGAATCCTGCTGACAAATAAACCAACGAGTGGACAAGTGTGGAAACGTGAACTCCTCGGCAATCAAACAATATCAATCATTATCTTAATTATCAAGGACATGAATGAACTTTACAAGGAAACATCTTCATTAGGGACTGTAATCACACAGGATGGATTGGAGACGATTACCTTTGTATGGCTGGAGTAGAAAGTGTCCGATGCACTGGGGCCAACTCATATCACCACAAACTTGCTTTTTCACCGGGAGATATATTTGTTGTTTATTTGTATTTGAATTATCTCTGGCCTGTTAGAAGCCTCGTCAACCCGCCCACCCGTGGGGGGGGGGGTCCTCTGCTATGTCCTCACACTGACTTCTCCAGGATTTCACCGGACTTGATACCAGGAGCTCAGACCTATAAAGTCAAACTCTCCAGGGAACACACGGAGTTCAGTGCCCGTCTGAAAGCAGCTCTGATGTCTGACAAGGAGCCTGGTCAAATGATTCAGTATAATAATGAAAGTAAAAGATAGTTCACCTACAGGGTTAACACTGTGGATTGTGCTCTTTGAGTTAATTCCTGCTTCTTTCTGTCAAATCAATCAAGTCGCACATCTTGCAGGATTTGAGAGATTATAGAAAACGTCCTTATTACCCAACCTGTTGTGTGTGAAGGTTGAACTGCAGCTTCCAGCTCCTCCTCACGTGGAGGTGGACTCAGTTTCATAATGAGATGTTGCTGCAGATGGAATGATTAGTCGTCAGTGCAGGTCGGGGCAGAAGCATCGCGCCGCCCTGCAATCAGTCGAGGTTCTGACAGTGGGTTCAGACTGTGCTACCTGGTGATCATTGGTTACAGCCCCCGTGCATTTTGTTTGCAGAGCAATTCAGCTCAATTACAGTCTGAAGGGGATTTCACCTGCCCACGAGAGAACACAGAGAACACGACTCCTCTGCAGAACCAGGTCTCGAGAAAAAGATGCTCGAGAGGAAAAAGGTTCCGAAAAGAAAAACAACGAATAACAAAACTTCAACCTTCACTCGTTCCACTGAAATATGCAGAAGGGAAAAACTCACACGTGTTTCACCGAACCAGCAGCGTTTGAATTTCAAAACGACCGAGCAGCCAATCAGCCACTGAGCTCCCACGCTGGGAGGAATGTGATTGGCCGCCGTGCAGAGACCACCTCAGAGTGAACGTCCTCCGGCTCTAACTCAGCCTGTCAATGATTAAACTCTCTCTCTGACTGCGCTCGTCCACTCTGCTCATTCTGAGAGACCTAATGACTCGAGCACACAAAGGGCCTCAGCAGCTGCTCCACTCCCTCAGCCAAGAGGCACAGAAGAAAGTCGCCATTAACCCGTTCACGTGGGTATTTATGGCTACGACACCAAATAAAAAGTGAGCACTCACCGTAAAGGACTTCTCCTAAATGAACCGACTGTACTGTCACTGTTGTGCTTCACCGGCTCATCACATTAACAGAGTTGTTATTATACACTTTCAACATTTAGCTGCTTGTTGGTTCATTTTAATTTAAGTTGCAAAACTAGACTTTATGTTCTTCTATGTACTTCTATCTGTCTGAATGAAAGTAAATGAGTCCTGATTACATTGAATATAAAGTTCTGCCCAGTTTTGCAGAATTACCACTTCTCTCTCTTTTACACATGAAAAATCAAGGTTTCTATCTTATTATATTTCTATCTAATTGGTTTTATATCATAATGAGAATGTTCACCTCATTATATCATATAAGTTATTTAGAATAACCTTTATCTCATTTGCATTTATTCTTAGCATGGCATTGGCAAGTATGAGTTTAAATTGGACTAAATTAATATCAATCATCAATTAAAAAACATGTGATCGTACAATAATATGTACTTTGCAAATTTGCATAAATTCACATCGATGTCAATCAATTTTTCAGGCTGAAATTGTGAGTTTTCTCAGTTTTCCACAGACTGTCGGTCGCCTTGTGAAAATGATCTGGTGAGACCAGTCTCCATTACGTCACGTGGGAGTGGGACCGACCTCTAAACCAACACTACTCACTGGTCAGCTGGTTTCTGTCCCACAGGCTCGAGAGTCCAACACAGAATCCACTTCGACTAACTCCTGTGATAAAACTCAATAAAACAATATCAACAGATCAAGCTCGGGCTGATGGCTGAACCCACTTTCATCCTAATGAGCCGTTCTTCTTTTATTTTTATTGTCCTGTTTCATTCTTTCTTGCAAAGTACATATTATTTTACGATCACACTTAAGAATTGATGTTTTTTATTCGATGTTTGATATTAATTTAGTCCAATTTAAACTCATACTTGCCAAAGCCATGCTAAGAATAAATGCAAACAACATAAAAGTTATTCTAAATAACTGGATATGATGAGGTGAATATACCATATGATATAAAACTAATTAGATAGAAATATAATAAGATAGAAAACTTTATTTGTCATTGGTAAAAGAGAGAGAACTTTCAATTCTATGTTATCAGGACTCATCTACTTTCATTCAGACAGATAGAAGTACATAGAAGAACATAGAAGTACCTAAAGTTTAGGTTTGTAACACAGAATCCACTTCCACTAACTCCTGTGATAAAACTAAATGAAACAATATCAACAGATCAACCCACTTTCATCCTAATGAGCCGTTCTTCTTTTATTTTATTATCCTCTTTCATTCTTTCCGTCAGATGATTCTTTCCTCGTGAAATGTGACGTATCGACTGCTCGGTTTCTCAATGACTGCTTTTATTTAACTTCCACGATATCATATTGAATTATGTTATAAAGCCACTGAGCCAGCAGAGCCACAGCAGCTTCTCGGGATCTAAAGTAAAACAAGTGTTCGGAGGCAGTTCGTTGTGAAACCTCCTGAGAATCCGCTCTCTACTCTCAGGTCACAGTTTCACCAGCGACTCGAAGTGGAGAGCGCTTCTCGTTGTTTTCTGAATGACGGAGCCGGCACATCAGAGTCAGTTAGGAGAGTGTTTCTTCTGCAGAGGAATGAGTCACCGAGTAGTAAACGAGGCCACGCCAGGAAACGTGCACTTATACTTGGTTAGTGCACGTCTGATAAAGAGGCTAGATGAGGACACACACACAGACACACACCGACACACGCACACACACATTACTGCAGGTTTAAAGCGGCTGTCCATCTGTTTTTAGAATGCACACATCCCAGTTGCTTCATGGTGGGTTTAGGAACACGCAGGTTTCCAGGTGAGTGGAGATGCTCAGCATGTAGGACACATGAAGACGAACAGCGACGTGTCTCTTCTTGGAAACTCTCTCAGGGGAAAGTTCACATCTACGCGTCTTTCAAGTCGTGTGGTTGAACGTTTGTGGTACGAAAGCAAAGATGCAGAGAAGCCGCAGAGCAACTCTTCAAGATTTAAAACCTGCAGCATTGATAAATACACAGGACGCATGAGAAGCTCTCTGCTCTTCACACAAGTCGGGACATCTAACGGAGGGTTAAGTAAAATGTCAGATTGAGTCCACATGAGGACGCAGAAGGAAATCTGCTTAGAAAGATTCCCAGTGAACGATGATGACGTTTCTAATAATTGGTGGGTGCAAATCTGGAAAAGTATAAATGTCTCGGTTCAGATGAAAATGCCAGATGTCCACTCGGAGAGTTTCCAGAGCCTTGTAGAGAATCTGCTCCTTCACGTGTGGACCCTGTTGTTGGGGACATTTCCCAGAGTTCTCTACAGTACGATAAGAGTCAAGAGAACCGACAGAAGGAGAAAGGGCAAATTAAATTAACTTTCATTTAAGTTGTGAGAAGTCGACATCCAGCATTTCTTCATCTAAGCCGTTGAGAACACAAACTGAGGACGTGTGTTTTCAGGTGAGAACTGGGAGATAGAAGAGAACGTCATCTGCATAGCAGCGTAGGAGAAACACTACGAGGGAGTGGGTTCAAGAGAAAGAGAAGAACATATTTTTAAACTAGTTCCTTTCATCCTAATGAGTCGTTCTTCTTTTATTTGTATTATCCTGTTTCATTCTTTCTTGCAATGTGCATAATATTTTACGATCACGCTTAAGAATTGATGTTTTTTAATTGATGTTTGTTATTAATTTAGTCCAATTTAAACTCATACTTGCCAAAGCCATGCTTAGAATAAATGCAAATAACATAAAAGTTATTCTAAATTTAAACTCATACTTGCCAAAGCCATGCTTAGAATAAATGCAAATAACATAAAAGTTATTCTAAATAACTTGATATGATGAGGTGAATATACCATATGATATAAAACTAATTAGATAGAAATTTAATAAGATAGAAAACTTTATTTGTCATTTGTAAAAGACAGAGAACTTTAAATTCTATGTTATCAGGACTCATTTACTTTCATTCAGACATATAGAAGTACATAGAAGAACATAAAGTTTAGGTTTGTAACACAGAATCCACTACCACAAATTAAATTAACTTTCATTTAAGTTGTGAGAAGTCGACATCCAGCATTTCTTCATCTAAGCCGTTGAGAACACAAACTGAGGACGTGTGTTTTCAGGTGAGAACTGGGAGATAGAAGAGAACGTCATCTGCATAGCAGCGTAGGAGAAACACTACGAGGGAGTCGATTCGAGAGAAAGAGTAGAACATATTTTTTTACTAGTTCCTGTATTGGTCTCTGTCCATGTCACACCATGACACCTTCACTCTCTCACACAGGTAGCTTGTTTCCTGCGTGGTTTCCTGCTTCTGTCTCTCTCTCTCTCTCTCGCTCTCTCTCTCTCTCTCTCTCTCTCTCTCTCTCTCTCTCTCTCTCTCTCTCTCTCTTATGGGGTCAATGTCTTTCAAAGGTTGAAAAGTTTCAACATACAGAATAAGAAACAAGTGCATTTCGATCTCTTGTGCTTCGTTTTCTCATTTGTCTCATTGTCGTCTAATTGCAGCTTCATTTTCGACTCAGAGACGTGGAGGCGTTAAATGCTAAATGGGTTTTAAAGAAAAAGTTTTTTTAAAGTTATGATGTTAATTACTGTTGAACGGGGCGTTGGGTTTCATACCTATTTCTCAGATAAGACAGAGAGTCCAGGTGTTGTGTGACTGTGAATCAGTACAAAAAGGGAACAATATTTTAATCTGCTGGGAAAATACACAAAACAAAAACCCACTCCGACCCATAATAAACATGCAGATGAGGCTGTGGGTGTTTTGCAGAACCTTTGTGATGCGGTGGTTGTGTTGTTCGCTTCACTGATCTCAGTCACAGCATGAAAAATCCCCTTGAATCCCCGACATCATCGCTTTTTACCGTTTATCTGCCCAATCACAACCTTTTGAAGAACATACGCTGTCATGTGCAGTAATGTTGCTATAAATATCACCATCCTTTGATATGATATCTATGTTGAGATCTTCTTTATATCAGATGTCATTTGAAAAACTGTATTTATGTGTTAGAAACATCACGGTGAGAAAAGATGAAAAAACAGGAACCAAAACTTTTTATTCTCTTCTTTTCATAACGTCTGTTTTAAAACCCCTGTGTCACATTGAGCTGCTGTTCACTTTGCATTGATGAAACAGATGAAATAACTTTGGTTGTAATTATAATTACAATTTCCAGAGTTGGAAATTACTTTAGAAATGTTTAAAAACCTATATTCTCTTCAATCTGTTTCTCTAACTGGATTTCGTGACAGCGAGATATTTGTAATGAAAACCAAAACATCCCCAAATCTATATATATATATATATTTTTAGTTTTTTTTTACAAAAGCTCCTCTAAGATGTTTCCCATCAAGTTTAAATTAACGATAATGGAGTTTCCCGTGTTTGTGGCGGTTTCAGTTTAGTGGGACGTTGGTGTAGAACTTGTTGCTCTGATGGTTTCTGGTTGAATCTCATGAAAAGGAAGCAGGTGAAACACAACAGGGTCGGTTCCTGAGGTGAGTCGAGGCCGGGGCTGTTTCCAGGCCACGGGGGTGTTTGAGATGAAAATGAAAGTTTGTGTTGAGTCATCAGAAAGAGAGATGATCGCTCGTCCGATTCCAACCTTAGTTCTGTTGAAAAGACCTTAAACTAAGGGATTGTGTGTCCACGTCTACACAAACACGTTTCGATTTTAAAATGAACGTTTAAAACAGTGTCTGTCAAGAAAAGCATTTTAGAGAAAACACTGATCTAATTAGCGAGCAGAGTGTTAGCGAGCAGAGTGTTAGCTGTTGGTTGTGTAGCTACAGAAAACGAAATGACCACTGGCGCTCGAGTTGCTCTGATAACATATGTCTCTGTTTTCGTTAAAACTACAACTCAGCCCCAGAGTTTGAACATTTAAAAGGGACCAGAAGCTTTTTCCGAACTTGTGACTTTTAGGCGTTAGAAAATTCTAGCTGTTGTGTGGACGGCCGACGTAAAGGAAGCGACAGAGGTTCAGTAGCTTAAACTTAAACCTAGTTCGTGCTCGCGGTTCTGTTTAGTTTCTTCTTCTTCTTTGTTATCTTCTTCTTCTTCACCATTTTCCGACCTTTCTCCTCAGTGGCGACACCTACGTGTACAAGTGAAAAGGACATAAGGTCGACACAGTTGGCGAGCAAAGTGACCAATCCATCGAGCACGACCGCTGCTTGGGATGGCGTGCCAGGTTCAGGGGGCGTGACCTGTATTCCAAACGAGGCGGGCGTCCTGTCCCAGCGTTTCCTTTTTTCCACTGACATTGTTCCGGTTCTATTTACGTCCGATGTGGCCTTAGAGGCGGAACAACAATGACCCCGTCTGTTCTGCGTTTGAAGGTTTTATCCAGAACCATCCTGCCTTGAACAGGCTGAGTGGAAGGGGATTGTGTGTGTGGGGGGGGACGACGACTAAAAAGGAAGTATATAACCCCCTGCAGAGCGTTCAATCTGAACAATATGTGTGTGTGTGTGTGTGTGTGTGTGTGTCCACTGCAGGTGAGGCTGAGTTGCCACATGGCAGCGACCGAACCATCTGCCAATGAGCTGCTTTGAAAAAGATTTTCCTAAAAGAACAGTTTCACGACACAAAACAACATCCGGCTTTAACGTGGATTTAAAGGCTTTATTGTTTTTGTTTTGTTTTCTAAATACAACTTTCTCGACTTCATTGGAACCACCAGCTGTTTCTCTTGTGACAGGAAAGTCCCGTCTGCTCACGTAGACCACAACACATGAGGCCGATTATCATTTAACAAAGATAATCTCAAAATGCAGTTTATAATCTGTCTGGATGACAGTGGAAGTGCATTTGAGTCTCAGAATCTCTATTCGTGCATCTGTTGAATATAAATCCGCTCGACTCGCAGCAGATAAAAGGGACAAACAGTGACTTCATTGTGTTATTACAGATTTATTGCGTTGTGTGTGTGTTTTTCTAAATCTCTTCACAGACCCAGAGTTCCAGCTTCTTATAGTTCGGATGTAATGTTGTTTTCCTTCTGTCTGCACCGAGGCTTGTTACTGTCACTCACACACGTAACCACATTAGTTAGTGATGCCATATGTGGCAGAGAATTACAGTTGGGGCCCTATTGACCCTCCGTCCCCCCCCCACACCCGCCTCCTCCACCTCCAAGGTCACAGGCGTTGCACCGAGCAGGTCACAAACACATTCAGTCCTCCATCGTTTGGCAACAAAAAAGGGTACGATATTTTGCACTAGAAATTGTCAAAGTTAAATTTCCTCCTTCGTCTTCATTTAAAAATCCAGAATCTATTTTTTATTGGAAAAAGATAAATGATATCTCAACGCAGAAGAAGTTTTCAAACGTGAGATGCATCGACGCGATTGTCCGGCCGCGTCCAGAGGGAACAGACAATTTGCAGTTGTTGCTTCTTTGCAGAAAATGTTCCGAGCACCGTTTCATTTCATTGATCGACCACAAATGTGGAGCTGTCCCTCACAGTGAAGCTGTTTTCTGGCTCTGGATAAATTCCCAAAGCTCTCGAGTCTCATTGTCTTTCCAAGTTGACGTCCTCATCAGTGTCTTCTGCACAAACCGCTCCTCTTCCTCATCCTGAGGCATTTGTGTTCGCCCAGATTTGCGTCTATCTACACGATGTAGAAACCTCCCCAACACGCCCACCTGCAGATATTTTACCGGCGCACTGGGAGGAACATTCCCAGAGCAGCTGAAATTTGCGTTCTCACAATCAACTCCTCTGGAAGATTTCAGGAAAATGTCTGTGCTTGTCTGAAGCTGCTTCCACCTGCACTGGAGGGATCCGGTTGTTTCCACATCACTGTGTAAGTTACACAATGGATCACGTTTGACTGCAAACTTCCAAATCCTGCAGGGAACAGGGAATCTTCAGCAGGTGGATTTGAAATCAGTCAAACTCCGACACATGGAACTCAGCAGAAGTGAAAACACGATAGATAAACTTGAGAGTTCCGGCTTTGTTCTTATTGTACAACAGTGACATTCACACGTTCCAAGTTGATTCAGGTTCCACAGACAGAAGAAGAAGTGAGGATGTTGAAAGGGGAACAGATTTGATGTCAAATGAAGGTTATGATTCATTGTTAGCCAACGTTGGTGCGTTTGACCTCCTTTGCACTTTATGTTCCCACAATATATGAGTAAGACACACACACACCCACACACACACAGAAACACAAACACACCCACACACGCACACTTGTTTGTTTCCGAGTTGTTTATTCTTGTGAAAACACTGGATGGTTTATTTCAGTTGGAAGTTGTGCGCCTGTGTGCTCATCGCCAGAAAGCCCCCGACTGCGAGTGCCAGGAATCTAACCAGCAACTGTTTGGTGATCAGTCAGTCTGATTGTTTGCTCTTTATGGATCCGCCCACGTTGGATTACCTGGACCAATGAGGTGACAGTATTTTGGCGCTCAGAGCCCTAGAGAAACAGAACCACAACTTACTGTCTGTATGAGTCTGAAGGTGACTAGGCTACTGACCAAGCTTGTGATACGTGTGTGTGTGATGAATATGTGTGTGATGTGTGTGGTGTGTGGTGTGTGTGCGTGTCTGTGTGTGTGATGTGTGTGATGGGTGTGCTTGTGTGTGAATGTTTTTTCGGTTTTATGTTTGTGACGTGAAGGTGCTGCTGTTGAAGGGGCTGCACAGAACTGAGTGGGTTTCCTAGTGAGGACAACTGACAGCCAGTGGAGCAGAAAACACACACACACACACACACACACACACACACACACCTATTTCTATATGCTTCATCACACACACACACACACACACACGTATCTCTGCATGCTTCATCACACACTCTCAATGAACGGTGCACAGAGGCAGAGAAAGTTCCCCTGATGAGTTTTCCATCCATTCCAGTGAGTCACCGACCGAGTGAAGAAAACCACACTTTGTGTTTTTCACTTTCGGCTCCGAGCCTCACTGTGGGCCCATCTCTGCCGAGGGTCCACTGAGCAACTTGGAAAAGCCCCCCCCCCCCCACTCCCCAACCCGCCCCCGCCTGCCTGCTGCAGACTGAGTGATGGGGCCACATTAAAGGTTGAGCCTCGTCTGAAGTGGGTTTTCGGGGCGTTCAGCATCATTTGCTTCCATTTAAATGATCTGTCAGTTTTGCATATTTACGCTCGGTGACATTTTAAACAAACCAGGGAGAAAGAAGTCATTTTCCTGCTGCCGTCTGTAAACTGTGTGGTGCAGATTCACTCTGAGAGCTTCACTGGAAACGAAACCTGCTCTGTCAAAGAACAAAGTGTTTATTGAAATGGGAATTACAGAAAAAATGATAATGCACAGAAATGGTGCCAAACAAACATTGCAACAAGACTCTATCTACTCCTCAGTCAGTGGTAGATTCAGTCCTCTACACAGGTTTTCATCAGGATCTGTGAATGATTCCCTGTGAAGGAATGAAAGAAATGTCTTCTCTCAATGTTAAAGAAACTGATAAACTCCTGGACTCGTCCCTTTGTCCAGATACAATCTCAAAGAGCTCTTTCCTGGTCCGAGTCCCATTCTTCAACATTTATATTAAATATGTTCAGGTCGTTTCTGTCTCATCCTGTTGACAAACAAACAAACAGCAAAACAAGAAAACAAACAAACAACAAACTTAGTGGTTTTGTGCCTTTTTCTTTGTGTGATTATAAAAAGATTGTTAAAATACTACTAATACTCCTACTATTAATAATAATAATAAACTTTATGTGTACAGCACCTTTCATATATTAAATGCAGCTCAAAGGGCTTTACATACAATATAGATAGAAAACAAATATATCATAAAAAAACACATTTTAAGTAACGTAAGAACACATTCAAATTAAATCAAAATAAGTATTAAAACACCAAAAGAAAGATATTGATAAAAACTTTTAAAGATGTGGAGTGCAGGCCAGCGCCAGATCTAGTGAAGAGACTTTAGCTCTGTGACGTCTGTCTTTGCAGCGTAGTTTACAAGTTTCCTCACTTGGTGTAGTTTGTACAGTTATTAAATAATTTGTCTGTAATATTTATGACGTGTTCACATGTAGTAATAAAAAACATGCAGGCTCAGATGATTGAGCTTGGTCTGTGGGGTTTCTGTGAGGATGCTGTTCTCTCTCTTTTTACGTCGTGATCCATCTTCACCAAATCTCCTCAGCAGCCGCTCCCTGCATCACAAACACACAACTTCACACCTTCAGCTCGAAACATGGACTTTCTGTCATTTGTCAACAGAAGCGAAATCTAGAACCCCCCCCCCCCCCCCCCGTGACTAATAACCATAATCATGTTTTTTAGAAGAGGCAGAACGGTGTGAAGGGATGAAATGAAACATTACTGGGTGTAACACTGCAGCTCGTTATTACACAGAATTACAAATGACTCACACTGAAGAGGAATCTGTGTCTGAACTGAAATAATTAATTCTAAGATCGACTCAAGAACTCTTAACATTAAATATAAATCTGACCTAATTAATAACTTACTGAATTGAACAACTGAACCCACTGAGGTGCAGTTTATTGTGTAACAGGTCATTTCTTTCAGTAACAGACCTGTGACCCGGTTTGGGTCGAGAGCCACAGTTTGAGAACCTGTTTGAGGTTTGAGGTTGTGGAGGTTTTGAAGGTGAGAAGAGAAAGAAACGGTTTGTGTAGTTTCTGTTTGAATAAACACAAAGTACAGAAATTACAATTATCCAGAGCGAGAGCGAGAGAGAGAGAGAGAGAGGCATAGAAGTCATTCTGGGTGTGTTAGGTGTGTATGTGTTAGCATGAGTACCGTGACGCAATGGGAGCCTCAGTGCATGCTGGGAAATACCCCCCCCGGGACCCTGTACGTGATAAGTGCAGATCATGTTTGAATGGATGGAAACCTGCTGACGCCAAAACATGAAAAACACATTTTAACGATAGAAAATCAAAACCCAAATATTCTCTGTTCAGCTGCAACAGACGACTTCAATGGTGACCTGTGGGTAAAGTCCTGTCCAGTAGGGTTTAGACCAGGAGTGAAAAAGTGTCTGAAGTTATTCTTTATGTTTTTGAGAGGAACAGTTCAACTCCCATTGATAAACAAAGTCCCTGCTTCCTCCTCTGTGAGCTCGTGGAGGGCGACGCTGGTCTGAAGGTTTGAAAAGGTTCTTTTTAGAGTTTTGAAGTAATTCACAGTTTGCTGTCGGATCATTCGTCAGAGCTGCAGCTGTCAGATGAAGAGACGTCGACACGGATGTGTTCGGTTTGACAAACAAACAAGAGCTGGGTTTGTTCTGGTTTCACTGGCAGGCAGACTGGGAATCACTGATAAAAATAAACACTGTTTCCTACAGTGAACCTATGAAACAGTTGGTTTTCTAGAGAATAAAGTTGTAACATTAAGAGATAGAAGAGAAGGAAATAGTTGGATTATGAGAAAAAGTTATAATATTATGAGAATAAAGTGGTAATTGGAGATATTACATATTTGACAAAATGCTCCATATTCCTTATATTAACATAAAATACCAACTTTCTAACATTATTCTCAAAATCGTATATTTTAAGGGTTAAATACTCCGTCTTAACTTTGTTAATGTGTTTATATTTCTTTGCCTTTCTTTTTTATTCTTTCCCTTTTTACTGAACATGATTTTTAGTTTTCATGTTTTCCTTCTTTGTCCCAAATATCCTTATGCATAAAGTCTTTCATTCTTTCTTTCATTCTTTCTCTCTCTCTCTCTCTCTCTCTCTCTTCCTTCCTTCCTTCCTTCCTTCCTTCCTTCAATGTTGGGATCTGTTCGGTTTCACGTGGCCTCTTCTCCCTCCTCAGCATCTTATTGGCCGAGAGCAGAGCTTGCTCAGCAGCTACTGGCCGGAGAGAGAGGGTTCCCCTCAGTTCTATTGGTCAGGAGGAAAGTTGTTAAAATCGCCCCCTGCTCTTTCCTCACATGCAGCAGCACACTTAACATGTAGGCATGAACACTCTGTGTGTGCATGTGTGTGTGCATGTGTGTGTGCGTGTGTGTGTGCATGTGTGATTCTTGGAACAGTTCCTGTCTTCTGGATATTGGGAGTTCAACAGGTGGTCTCACTCTGTTTACATCCACTCCAATAACCACATTTTAACCGTTTCAGCTTCATTATCAGATTTTCACATGTAAACAAGTTGGACACATTTTTCTTTTTCAAGCAACGTCTCCTTCCCATGATGCATCAGCACAGGATGGGAAGTGGCGTCCGGTTCAAACTATCTGTTCACTTTCCTTGTGTTTGGACTTTCAGTCACATGATCTGTGAGAACTTTTACAAAACAAACATGCAAGTTGTGTGTTGGAGCTATTTCTGTACACAAAACATCCATATAATATCTGTTTGTGTAGAGACTAAACAAACGTATCTAGTATTTATTTGTACAGTTCAAAAACTACTTGAAGGAGGATTTTGAAAAATGATATATAGACCCACTAGTTTTAAAACGACCAGACTAGAGTGTTGATACCTGAGCCGGTCGGGACCCAACAATAAGTTCCATGTCCTATTGGATCTGGTTCAGGTTGCATTGTATGTGTGTGTGTGTGTCGGCTCAATTCTTTCCACTGCTGGTTCCTCATATCGGCAAAAACATTGGGTTCAGGCAGAAAGAACCAAAAACCTGTTGGGTTTGCTCTGTTAGTTTTCCCTCAGACTCGGTCGGGTTCAAACACAAAACTGCACAAACATTCCCCATTAACGCAAACACACACATATCACATGACCATTCATGTTCTGGGAAAGAGTGCACCGGTGTAAACAGGAAGTAGATTGACTAGATCTGCAGTTGGTTGCTTTGATGCACAAAAAATATATGTGGCAGAAACATGAAAGTGGAACCAGGGATTATTTTGATGTCTGGGACCAACAGGAGGTGGAAATGTTACTGATAAGAAGTGTTAACGTTTATGGTTCAGGCCTGGATGAGTCATACCCAATAAGAACCAATCAGGAAGCAGGCTTTTTTTTTAACCATAATGGGAAAATCAGCATTTCCAATAAGTGCTTGAATTTCCAACTCACTGCCGATGACACGAGTGAACGAAGGGACAGCGATGGAGTCAATAAAACAAAGACAGATTGATTTTCCATGTGATCCTCTCGTCAAAGTGTCAAAGTGTTAAAATCTCATAACTGCTCTGAAACACACACACAACTGTTCACGCTACGTCTTCTTTAAGACGCCCTAACACAGAGTCCACATGGCAAACGTCCAAAAAGACACAACTGCTGCCGACATGTGCGATGTGGAAGACAAAGAGACGTCACATATGGGTTTTTTCTGCCTGTGACAAATTTAACAGCCGTCTCATGTTTTACCAGCGACTTCTACAGTAAGCACGTCTGTACCAACCCAATCGGGTTCTAATTGGTTCCTGCGCAGACGAGACCCTCGAGAGTTTAAAACCAACTGAATTTCAACGCATTGTGCCGTCAAATATTTTCCACTAAACTCCAGCCTACACATTAACAGCGACGCGTGTTCACGTTAGCGTGCACAGCCTGAGCCGGAGTGACAGCTCCAGGACTTTTATTTTGGTGAACAGCCCAAAGAGAAAAGACTGAATGGCTAAGAGAGGAAAAAGGAAAGAATAAGTGAGGAGGGAAAGAAAGAGGAAATCTATTGTCATCTTTTCTTGCTGCCCCCCCCCCCCCCCCCCCACCACCTCCCCAACATTCCATCTCCCCCCCCACCACCAATCTCCTGTCAGCCCTATTGTCCTCCGTCATAATGGAGGCCGTTTGATCATCTTAAAAACTGCTGATTACCAGTCAGGACGCTTTCAAGGTCCGACCTCAAAACAGACTCAACAATACAGAGCAGAGAGGGAGTTCTCCTGGACAGTTAGGGCCCCTGCAGATTATAAAGGCCATAGCTTTAAAGAGCCCCCCCCCCCCCCCCCTTTTTCTATACCTTCCCCAAAAACACATTGGAAACGCCATGCTGCTGAGGATTGTGGTTATGAGTTGTGGGGCGGCGGGGGGTTCGAGGAGTGGGACACATGCCAGGAAAATATGGCTGCTTCTGGGAAAGTAATGCAGGGCACATGTTTGATGTGTTCCCCCTGAAAACACCCGTGCCCTGTGGGGTTGATGTTGGCGAGCGTGCACGGCCCACGAGCTGGTGCACTGAAGAGGCTTCCACTGGAAACCAGTCACCAAGTTGCTGGAAGAGAAACTTCTGTCGTCCGTGAAGTAAATCAAATTACAATTAGAGGCTTTGCATTCTGCAGCTTCACTGCAGAAAGTGTTTTGGTGATTTTAAACCTCTGACGAGTGACTTTCATTTGTTCCACTGATGCTGAGACGTAAAAGTAAAAAAATGGAAAGCACATGGGAGAGGAAACTGAAACGCTGCAGAAAGTTCAATTCACCAGAGGAGAATCTGAACACAGCTTCAGCAACGATTCCTCCTTCTCCTTCAGGGTGTTTACGTTCAATCTGCTTCCTGTTTACACCAGCTGTGCATATGGACATCCTTTTAAAATGAAAACGAAGAATGACAATGTGCTTTTACTCTGTAGTGCAATGCTGAGGGAAATGTGTTCAATAATAGAGCTCATAGAAAGTTAGAAATCAATCTGAGCCAAGGGGACCATTCATCACTGGGACACGGTGTGGACAGGAATTGTCCCTGTCCCTTTAGTTGGACTGCATGAAAGGTAATGTGCATGATGTTACTTTTAAAGTTTTAAAAAGGTGTTGTCTTGTGTAGCATGTAGAATATAGCCTCTAGCATGTAGCATGTAGCATGTAGCCTGCTGGGCCCCTGAGGGAACCCCCATCATCACTCATCGTCCCGGCCGGCAGGAAACCATCAGTGTCTGGAAGCAGCTCACGTCTCCAGGACACAAGTCACAAAGACACTGTGGGACGCTCGCCACAATAACGTCCTCGACTTCTGAGGTGCAATTTAAACTTTTAACTAAATTACAAACAGCTGTTTTCTATCAAAAGACCATTGTGTTGTCTGTAGAAGGAGTGGTGAGTTTTTCCACTCATCTCAACCGCCTGGCGTCCAATCAACAGACAGCAGGACTGTCAGTGGATGTGACTGTGAAGTAGAAGTCTTCAGTGATGAAAAACACACTTGTGCACATTTTCTCCCACATGGACTCCCTGGGACATTTGAGGGAAAGTTCTGGTAAACATGTAAATCCACTGAGTCGGACAGTTGCTTCCTCACATGCAGCGTCTTTCTGACAGAGTCCGTCAGCAGCTCGACCTCCATGAGTCCCCGGGGACTTGTCTCTATATTCAAAACATGTCACACATTCAAGTTGCAAGTAGATTGAACCAAAGGATTCTGACGGACAGACAGACATTCCTCACATTACAGTAAGATGCACACGCTACATTTGTGCGTTTGTGTATCCACACTCCTTTGTTCTCCCTATAATTTGACAGACTGTTAGGGAACATTTATAAACAAACACAGACACACACACACACACACACTCACACTAACACACTGCACATTTCTATAAACCCACATTCAGGCCCTATAATTTTGTATGGGCAGTTTGCAACGAGCAGGACACACACACACACACACACAAACACACAAACCTGACCTCCTCACTCCTCAAACCCGTCCCTGTAATTTCATAGTGGGACTTATAAATACACAAACACACATACGCACACACACACATACACACACACACACATGCACACTAGGGTTTGCAGAGAGGTGCTTCTGTTCAACACTGCTGCCTTTAGAGCTCAAGTGCTCTCTCACACACACACACACACAGACACACAAAAGCACTTCTCAGAAAACTCTTGGGCCATCAGAACACAGGAATGTCTGTGAACTGCGGCTCGGACCAGCTTCCCGCTCTGAGGCCGGGGACAGCTGCGGACTTGTCCCGGCTGCACACGCTGCTCTGAGCTGCGTTTGTCCGGCAATTCAACGCTTCCACATTTCCACGAGCCTCGTTCCAGTCGGAGGCCGTGATGCACCACAGAGGTGTTTGCCAACAGCTTTAAAAAATCATGAAGAAGCAGAAAAGAAGAAGCAGAAGGAGAATCTGTTGAGCGCAGCTGTCGGGACGCAAACCGCGCTGCGAGCCGCGAACACCAGTTAACGCCTCAGACACCTGTGTCACGGCTGCAGGGAGTTGTGCGATCACACGATCCAGTTGCAGTTAGAGAATGTGGAGTCAGGCCATTTGCTGTGTGTTCACGTCGGGGTCAGCAGGTCCGCGGGGATCTCTGCAGACCTGGACGTGAGATACGTACGAGGACCTGCAGGCCCAGAGAGAAATACTGAGAAAGGACACACAGGGGACGTCTGTCAATGTTTACACAGATTTTACCTGGAGGTCACGTCTGAGAACAACAACAGTGAAAAGTAAAAACATCGATTTCCTTGTTTGAAGTGACGACAAAGTGGAAATGTCAGAGAAGAAGTTAGCAAACCAAACAGGAAGTGAACGTGGGCGTCAACATCTTCGCTTCCAATCCACCCAGATTAAGACTACAGATATACTAATATACTAGATATACTGCATATTACTGCAGTATTCCACTAGAGGCCACACCCCAGAGTTCAGGTAGAGTTCATTTCTGAGGACGTGACAGGATACGCGAGGCGGCCATGACGCTTAATCTCGTGTTTTAGCAACCACCCTCGAGTTTTATAAGATAGTCGGGAACAGCAGAGTTTCTTAAAGGACGTTTTGGTGTAAACATGATAAAATGAGGTGTTAAACTAAAAGGTTTCATTGTGGATGAAGCCTCATGTGTTTATATGTAAAGCGGAGGGGGGGGGGGGGGGGGGGGGGGGGGAGATCCAATCACAAGTGGTCACTCGAGTCACATTCTGACGCGACGTTGAATTCAGGTCTGAACGGGACCAGAGAGGAAGGAGCCACTCGATAATCTCTGATCATTCCTGAGAGCTTCTTAAGTTACGACCCTTTGTGAAACATGACTT
>NC_084946.1:26581302-26663802 GCF_949316205.1 Platichthys flesus
GTGTAAATTGGTGTCGGCCTCTATGTTTGTTGAAAATAACTAATTTTACAGAATAACCAAGGCCTTTAAGTTTACTTTAGCGACTTCTATTTGATTGTATTTGTGACTTTTTTATTTTTTAACCATCTTATTTATCATCTTAAGAATCCATCCCATTTGAAATGTATTGGCCGATATATGAAATGTTATTCTAGTCTTTCTAGAGGTTTCCACAAAGTTGAAATCTTCAGGTGGGAATATGAAGATTTCCTCCTGAGCTGGGGGGGGGGGGGGGGGGGGGGGGTGTTCCACAGCAGAGTGAGAATCATCGAGACTTGTTTTTGGAAACTGCTTCAGTGAGATTTGAGGTTTGACGCTTCTGAGAACGTGTGGTCGTCAAATAACGTTTCAGCAAAGCTTGAGACAGAGGCTGCTGCTGCTGCTGGTGTGAGTGTGTGAAGAGGCCGTTACCAGTCACACACACGACCCCGACCCACCCAGCCCACTGCTGACTTCCTCACACACACAGACACACACACAGTCGCACACACACACACACTTGAAGCCCACTTTCAGTTCCGTCTTCGGTTCCCATCAGCACATCAGGTCTTACAGTAAGAGGTGGAGGAGGCGTGTGGGGTCTCTGATGTCTTCTGAAGCTTTTTCCTCTCGGTCTAAAAGCAGATAACCGTCGCCTCACAGCCGAGGAGCAAGCGTCTGAATCTGAAAAACTGTCACACGTTGACAAACGAGTGAAATGAGACGGGAAAGAACAACTCAGGCCCCCTGTCAGTCCCCCGGGTGAAGGTGTGAATGTCAGACCTTCATTCTGAGTCAATGCTCTGTATTAACATGTAATGGGGACATTGTTGTCCCTCCTAGAGGCAGATCCACGTCTCTGTAAGAGGACCAGCCGACATGGGGGGGGGGGGGGGGTCAACATTGACACTGTTGTGTCACACGTCACGCCTCTGATTCCAGAACAGCGGGAATCTGTCTGAAGTCTCACATTAGTGGCATCATCATGACGGCTTTGTTCAGCTCAGCAGTTTGAGGGATCGTTCAGATTCAAAGATCTCGATTAAAGTCTGAGGACATTTTATTTTTTTAATTTGTAATTTATCTTCATCATTTTCTTAGAAGCCACGATACCTGAGACGAACCAAACTGACAAACTGCTGCAAACAACAGCAGCAGGTACAACTTGTTGAAGTGGAAACATTTTCCCGGAAAAGCAACAGGAGCTCTTCTAGTAAAACGTCCTCTATACCGAGAAATCCAGTTGTGTGTGTTAATAAAGCAAATAAAGCCAAATACAAATAAAACCAGTAACAACAGAGTCTGATGTAATAATCCAGTATTTACTTTTGTCAATACATTTATTTTATTTTTAAAACCACCCATTTTTCAAAGGTTTCTTCTGTGTAACAATTCAATGAACTCTCATTTAATCACCAACCAGTCCCAGCAGCAGGAGAGAGAGGCTCAGCTCTCTATCAGGAGGAAATAGTTTCTGAGTGAGGGAATGTTGGGAAACTTAGATAAGAGTCGTTGAGGGAGAGAGAAAACCACTGGATAAACCAGTTACAGACCAGTTACTCCTCCAGTCCCGTCAGTCAGGAGCAGACGTGCACCAACAGGCCTCATCGGTCAGGACGAGCAGCTGCGTCCGACAACCGTGAAATCAACTCCAACTGCGCCAAGAACAAACTCCCGCTTTATTTACACGTTGACGTTGATCATGGGTTCGATCATATTTACGTGCCTCACTCGTGTTTCTCCTCATCGCCTCCTTCTTCCCTTCACATTGATCAGGAAGTAAAGAAAATCATTTTGGGTTTTTTTCTAGCGTCTTTTTGTGCAGATCAAATTGAGAAGGTCAAAGATATACTGTAAATAAAAATGAGATGCTGCAAAGTAAAAGACAAAGTGGATATTTGACCCTTTCATCATAGGCAGCCTCTTGAGGAAGAAACAGTTCAGACTAAAAACAGAAAAGTTTAGAAAGTGTGTGATCGGGGGTCATCACACAAAGGAGCTTTGTAATTACACCGACAATTTGGTGCATTTGTCACATTTTATTGTTTTATTTGAGCTGTGATGTGGCCCCTTGTGGCCCCTCAGGGCCCCTGTAGGTGACCGATGAGGCCCCTAACGTTCGGGGGTTTTGAACGGGGGGGTGGGGGTTGTGTGGTCGGGGCTTCAGGGCACGGAAAGAGGAAGAGCAGGAAGTGAAGAAGCCACATGCTGGTTTATATTTCATCCTCGGTTTCCATACTGTAAAGTTTAAGCAGCAGATTATAGAGTGATGATGATGATGATGATGATGATGATGATGGTTAAACTGCAGGTTTTTAAATCTAACTTAACGGGCGATGGGAGAAATTATGAAAATAGTTTAAACAATTCATTTGTATATTGAACAGAGAGGAGGTATTTGGGGAAATTGAGGCGATTATATGAAAATTAAACATATATTTATATGTGTTTTGACAGTAGTTGAGGGACCCTGTGTGTGTTTGCTTTTATAGGTCATTTACTTCTTGTTATTTGTGTGTTACAATTTAATAAAAAGGTGAATTCTAAAACTAAATGTTTCAAAGGAAAGAAACTCCACAAACCTGGACGGGAGCTTTTTATGTGACACTGACATGAGGGTAGAACAAACCTGAGCTGAGAAAGTTTATCTTTTTTTTTGGGGGGGGGAATCCCTGTAAAGCATGAAGAGTGTGCCTCAGCCACATGAGTCACTTCGAAGCATCAGCCTGACATCAGACAAAGCCCAGGCGTCTTAACCTGAATAATACTCAGAATGAGCAGAAATCTAATTCAGATGATGAGGAAGTGATCCTCAGCGTGTCGGGGTCTTGGTCCGTCCTTCACGTTCTGCAGGTGCTCGAGGGAACGACCCAGGTTCTGCATGGAACCCGACTTCAGGGCTGCAGGACCCCCCCGGTCCCCTCTGAGGAGCAGACCTCCTAACGGCCTCTTAACATCTGAACAGCTCTGCAGCACGACTTCAGGCTCCTCACCCACTTCACCCAGAACACTGAGGGGTTTTATTGGTGCGGGGTGGGGTGCTTGGGGTGGGGGTTGGGGGGGGGGGGGGGCTCCCCGGGCGTCCCCGAGAGACAAAGACAGAGAAAGTGCAGGAGACTAATGAGTTACAAAGTGGGATTAGCTGCTGCTGAGGCTGGAAGGAGTTTTACCCCCCCGGTGCTTTTCAGAGATTTTCTCTTCAGTGCTGCTCGGGGACACAAGGGAGATTAATACCATCCCACTCCAACCAGTAGATCCCAGCACTGGTTAATTTCCAGGATGCTAGGAAAGGAAAAGGGGATTTGATACGTGACAGACAGGAAGAGGAGTCAACACACCAGAGTCCCCCGTCATCAGATTTATTCACAGAGTGATGCTGAGGTTACCAAAACTCTCCAGTGAATGAGTTACCTGTCAGTCAATATTAACTCCTGTTAACCTGTGTGTGTGTGTGTGTGTGTGTGTGGGTGTGTGTGTGTCCGTGTGAACATGAAGCCGACCCAGACTCAAAGTTCTTACTCCATCATAAAAGTGATGTCGGACCAGATGAGTAAACTCTCTCTCTCTCTCTCTCATCTCTCTCTCTCTCTCTCACACACCTCCTACATGCAAACCACGGAGGAAATCAGTCAGGTGTCATGTTGGTGGGGGGGGGGGGGGGGGGTTTCAGGCCTCTACATTTGTTTTTCCACTCAGAGCTTCACGCTCACAGGGACCGCCCCCCCTCTGCTCTCATGAACCCGGTCACCCCGGTTCTGTGAGGCAGATAAAGGTATCAGGCCGATCAAAGTGCACGGGGGCAGCGCGAGTGGAGCTTTCCTGTGTCGGGTTCAACTGTGGAGTGGATGTGTCACATCACAGCGGCTCAATTAAATAACAAAGTGACGGTGGCAGGAGAGAGTTTGTTGTGGGTCCCCCCCCCACCCCCCCCCAGTCCCCCCAGTCCCCGTCCCCCAACTGAGGCCAAATGGTCTGCATCAAGCACCGTGAAGAGGTCACCAGGTTTTACAGTCATCAAGTGGTTTTTCCAGATCTCTCTGTTCTGTGCTGGTTTCAGTATCGTATGGAAATGAACAGACGGGGATGTGAAAAGAACTCGAGTCCCTGATGTGAGTCGCATCTGGGTTCAAATCTCCTCGGTGGTTCATCAGCTCTTTATGGTAAAGTCGCTGGAACATTGATTTATAAAAAGAATAACCTAGTTATAGAACTTACAATTTCTCAGGAATCTCAGCTACAAGGAATGTGAAAAGTTTAGAATCCGCTGAGTCAGCGTGAGTTTAGGTCGGAGGACGATCATCTCTGCTTGAGTCGACATTAGCTCCTGTTAGCATAACAAACCCAAATCTCCATACCTCACTGCTGGATGTGAAGTTGCATTGTGGGTAGTGTCGGCACTGGGGAAGAGATGCATTCCTCTTGAGTTACTTGCATGATTTACAATTCACAAAAGAGCGGGTCGTTCCACTAACCAGGAAGTTCGGTGGTTCGATTCCCAGCTCCTCCAATTGTGTGAGTGAGGGATGTGTGATAGAGAAAGTGCTGCACGTAGATGTAAACGTGGGGAACGTGTTTAAATGTAAGTGGAACATTTCTTCTGTCATGAAATACAAAAGCTAACATTGCTAGTAAAGTGTTTCCCCGTATGTTGAAGTACATTAAACTGCAGTGAGTGTTCTCTCATAGTCTTTTATGAGAGAACAAGCTGTGCTCGGATCCCACGATCGAGTTATGAAATCTGTGACGAGCGTTGGAAACACGATGTCTGACGTCTAACCTATTTTTTTTTTTATAGGTTAATTCAAACATGTTTAACGTGAACCTCCAGCAGAGTGACATTATAAACTGTGGGCTCCAGAAGCCGGAGAGCACCATCCTGCATTCATGGTCGGTAACAAACTACAGAACTGGTCTGAGAGCTTCAGGACATTGACCTGCGTTTAGAATCATGCATTAGTGTTTTCTAGAGTCACTCAGGAACCTGCCCACGCCTGCTGAGTCATCTTTAAATCCTTCCTTCATCAAACAGCTTATAGAGATTCTACCTGAATGGTTGCTTTATTTCTTATCTTCTGTGTAGTGGCAGAAAAATTGGACTATGGGCAGAACGTTACGGACATCAGACTGGAAGGTCTCTGGTTCCACTCCACTGAGTGACAATAAAACATACCAGGATGGATCTGTTTGAAAGTCCAAAGAGGACTCTCCCCACCCCCACTGTCTAAGTGCCCCTGAGCAAGGCACCCGACTCCCCCAACATCTACTCCCCGGGCGTCGTGCATGGCTGCCCACTGCTCTGCGTGTCCTGCTGTGTTCACCAGATGGTTCAAAAGCAGAGGACAGATTCCCCTCATTTGCATGTAGTGTGACTGTGCACGTGTGTGGGACTAATAACTGTATCTGGTATCGTCTGTTTGAGGAAGCAGACTCTGTGGAGGCTCTTTGACTTCTCAGCCGACATGTGAGACGGACAGTTGGCTGCTCCCGTTAGCATGCTAACGACGTGTCGCTGAGAACACCTTCACACGTTTGATGGATCGGAGGAGGTCATCGACGCAGGAGGGGAGGAGCTAAATGGAATGTGAGCAAACAGGCAAACGTAAACAAGTGTTTAAAGTATCAGGTGAGAACCTGCGACAGGTGCTGCAGCTCCGCCCCCTCACATGATCACGTGAACGCACTCTGACGCTGTGGCTCCGCCCACTTCGCCCATTTGGCCACAGGTCACGAGTTTGACTGTGAAGCTGTTTTACCTCAAGCTGGAAATGACGTTAATGTTCTCTGCGTGTTACTTGTTTATAGAACAATTACACCCTCACACAAAGGCAAACACACACAGCTACACAAATAAGTGAACAGACTCTCTTGGCATCCCCAAGTCCGGTGGTGTACACACACACACAGACAGACACACACACTCTCTGTGCCAGCCAGCCCAGCTCAGGATCCTGTTTCTGTGTCACAGCTCTGATATAATAGCCTTACATGAGTCTTGAAGTCAGTGACGTGCTGACGGGAAATGCATCGTCAGTGTTGGCTGGCGGCCCTTCGGGGGGGGGATCTCCTGGCCAGCCACCAGAGCAAAGGTTTGTGGGTAATGAGTTACAGATGAGGGGAATGTAGGGCAGCTGCGTCAGCCGTGGAACAGCCTAGAAGGACTGTCGATTTCCCGGCTGTTGAGTCACATCCAGGCAAAAAGTGGATTCAACATCTCAGCGTGATGATGAAGAGGAGGATGAAGAGGAGGATGAAGAGGAGGATGGTCGACAGCTGTTACGCACCGACTGTCCGACAGATGAACTGGGTGGTGATAATGACTTATGGAGTTTTCACAGTTTTTAAATATGTTCAGGAAAGACTCATCAGCAGAGAAACTGGACTTTCTGAAGTATCTCTCTGGTGAATGGAGGTCATCAGATGGAAAAACCTCCCAAGTAGAAAGTTATGCTACAAATATTTATCTCCCTTTTAGAATGACCATCAGTTCCTTTCACTGATAAATTTGGTTTTCATTGATTATTTGATGCCATAAAAACAAGTCCAAACATTGTGATTGACAGCTGAGACTGACTCGTGATTGGTTCGGGCACCTTGATACCGGGGCCTCACACCACGATCAGCTCGGTACAACTGGAAGAAGCGTGGAATCCTAAACAGCCTTCTGGTTTGGTCAGTCGTCCTGAAAGTATCCTCCATCCTACACAGTGGCTCTCAGTTAAAGGCTTTATCTCTTTTATTTATTTATCCTTGAAGCATTTAGGGCTGTTTAGATCTGTTGCTCGGCTGCAGAGGCTGTTTATTCAGCCACATGTTGCCACACGCAGCTGAATCTGCTGCTCAACGCCAAGAACACACAGAGGAGCTGTTGTTTTACTTAATGTTAATGATTCGAAAAACCCACAGTGAGCAAATGTTGTTTTTTATCTTGTTGTCTTATCTGTTTTTCTATAGTGACTTCTAATCTCTTTGTTCTACTCTCTCTCTTTTTTCCATCTCTACATCCCTCCCCACTGTCTCTCTCTCTCTTTCTCTCTCTCACTCTCTGAGTCAGAATATGTGGGTCACTGAACCACATCAGAAGCAAACAGAGTCAGTCACACACACACACACACACACACACACACTCAACCATGCACTCAGCTCTGTGGCCCTGAATAAATAAAGTTGCCCTCTTCCTGGAGTAGGCAAAAAAATAAAAAATTTTAAAGCCTAAAAGCAAGAAAAAGCCGCTACTTAACAGTTTATTTTATTAGCACGTTTTCTGTTGCCGTCTATTCGACATTTCTTTGGTCACAATTACATTTGTGGACACATAAAGGACGTCCTCAGAAGTTTAAATACTTCCTTTACTTTAATACTTTTCCTTTGCTCTGGAAAAACAGAAACGGATTATAAAAACATGGCTGCCGGCTGAAGCCTGTTGACAGGGCATGATGCCACCTGTGACCATCACACACTAAAGATCAGCTTTCACAGCAACAATAATAATAATAATTGAAATAATTGAAATCCACAAACTGACAATATCTTGCACGCTCACAACTAATAGTCAAACATATCAATGTGAAGTTCCTGCCTAACTTTAATTTATGAGTTCAACGTGAAAGTTCACTTTTAATGAAGTGTTTTCTATCATGTGATTGAAATAACTTGAGAATGATAAGATAAGAGGTAGAATTTAAACTTGTTTGTTTAATCAGGATTGTAAAATGTGTTTGTATCCTGATCAGGATTACAGAGGAATGCATCTGAACCATCATAAACTCTGATATGAACCTGTGTGAGTCAGTCGCACATTGGAGAAGTAATAACACAATCTGCTAGATGTCTTTCACAGTGTGTGTTTGTGTGTAGTTAGCAGACTCATTATCAGGCCTCTCCCTGCACTCGTTCATAAAACAACAAACCTAATCTGTCGCTCGCACATGAAAAAGCTTTTACTGCATCTGCTCGATCACCTTGACCTACATACCTGCACACACACACACACACACACACATACACACACACATACACACACACACACACAAACACACACATACACACACACACAAGCACACTCTGCCGCCATCTTTACATTACTTAATACAACATCAAACCCTTTGACTGGAGTCTCTGAAATAATCCTCTAACGCATCCAGGGGAGTTAATAGACGGAGAAGCGGGAGGTTCTGGGTTTTCAGAGGAAGTAGTTGAGCCGCGGGGGGGGGGTTACAAACAGGTGCGACAGGAATCTAGAACCCGAGGCACAGAGAAACATGGGATTGTGTTGAGTTCCAGGCAAATAGGAAAGAGGAAATACCTCTGCAGAGACTGGAGCTTTGCCCGAAAGTCAGACCACACTCAGTGAGCTGGAGGAGTCCGGAGAGAGGAAACAGGATCTGTGAGTTTGGTTTATACCTCTGCCTCAGATCGACTCAAGTGGCCGACACCGGCTGCATCACCTTTGTGTGTCACCATAAATGAGTGTGAGCAACTAGATACGACTTCTACTAAAATGATTGCAACACAAGCTCTTTTCAGACATGACTTGTGGATAGAGTCTGGAGAATTTGGTCCAGACTTGAACTCCAGATTTCAGATCTGGAAGCGTCTATAGAAAGAAAATGAGATGATGTGTGCGACCACTGAACTGAGTGAACCTGGAGAAACATGGAGGACATGGTTCTTGCAGTGTTGCTCCACTGGAATGTGTAGTTCCACACCTCATACAGATGATTGAGACCTTGAGGCAAATTCTTATACGGGAATATGGACCACACCAATTCAATTTGATTGATTGATTGATTGATTATGCAAGTGTGCAAGATGGTTAAAAGTGTTTTTAAAAATCCTATTCAGCAAACCCCTGCGGCTGAGTCACGGCTGTTAATGCACAAGGTTTGAGAGCAGGCATCGACCCGTGGCTTGTAAACAAACAAAGCTTTAGATAAAGGTTTGAGTTTGAATTACTGCTCACTCTTATTTATTACAAACACCAAAACAGCCAACCTGGTTTCTTCTTCTTCTTCTTCTTCTTCTTCTTCTTCTTCTTCCTATTTTCTCCTTAATTTTATTTCAGTAAAACAGAAGTTTTCCAGAATTTAACTTGAAAGAATCACTGACACAGGAACCAGATAATGTGGAACCTGTGGAGAGACACATGGACGGAGCTCGGGTTGCACAACACCTCCAGCTCCTGCAGCTTCATACTTTGCCCCGAGGAGACGGTCACATATCTCCACACCTGGGAGGGGCCCCTCCGAGGGTGAGCAGTTGGGCCCTCAGGCAAGCGAAGGGCTGTGGATTTCTCACGGTGCCTCTGAAGCCTGCACTGTTAGTTCAGTCAGGGTTCGAAATGATGATTTAATGTTCAGGTGATATTTGACGTGAGCAAGTCTGAGAGAAGACTGAGATCTATTATTGGTTGATATATGAATTTTCTAAATTGTGCACATTAATGCATTCAACCTGCTTTTTATCTCAAAGTATTGATACCAGGTATAAGTGTACCAGGTATACCAGGTATAATAATCATGATAACTACTTTGAACCTTTCAAAACTCCACCTGAACCCGTATTGATCCGTGTGAGAGGAGAGTGGAGCCACCCCAGATGTTTCCACTGGTTCTTGCTGATAACCCAGTGCTCACCATGACCCATCAGATGATTTATGTGATGTCACCTGTATCCCCATGAACCAACACTTTGTTCCTCTCAATGCAAGTCTATAATAAGGTCTCCATCTATTATCTACAGCCGCTGAGGGTCGCAGGGGGAAGGTGGAGCCCAATACCAGCTGAGGTACATCCTGAACAGTCCACCTGTGAGTCACACACACACACACACACACACACACACACAAACAACCATTCACACCTGTACGGCCAATTAGGATTCTCCAATTAACTGAACCCGATGAAACAGGAGTACCCAGACTAAACCCATGAAAAAACATTTTAAAACATGTGTTCTTGGTTCAGCTATTTGATTTAAATATCATTATGGGCTGAAGAGGTTGTTTTGGTCGTCCACTTATCAGATGGTCGGTGGTTCGATTTCCATCAGTGTCCTTGGGCAAGACAATGAACCCCAAACTGGAGGTCAGACTAGAACCACTGCTCCTTCACTTTGAAAGTGGTTGGGGTCATCTTCCATTGGGAGTTCACATGGGACGTCCAACTGGGAGGAGAACCAGAACTCACTGGAATTATTATATAACCTAACTGGCCTGGGAACACCTCAGGAGAGAGGGATGACTGGGATAGCTACCTAGCCGGATTTAAGACCCAGGCGGCAAAATGTAATATAGATTACATGTAATATATTGTTTAGCTAAATACGAGAATCCCACTAATTGTAATAAGACTAAACTGTAAAAACATAAGCTAGGATTTCTCTGTTTTACTTTCTTTAAATGGAAACATTCAGTATATGACACTGTGCACACGCGTGTAATAAACCAGACAGACGTTGAACTCTCAATTCATTCTTTAATTACATTTTTTAAAAGTGCTGCTTGGTAAAGAACATAACATTTTTTTGAGGATCCTCAAATGAAAAAATAAAAAAGGGAAAATAAACCAAAATAATTTATGATACAACAAAAATATTTACATAAAATAGTTTTTATTTAACAAACTGTACAATATTTAAACCACAAAAAAAAAAATAACCACAATACAGGCCAGAGTGCGGCCAGGTGGAGGTAGGTTTATAGATGCTAAGAAAAAATATATCTGCTGTCTTGTTAAAACCTCGACGCTTCTTCAGAAGGCAGTTATCGTCAGAGGACATCTTTTGAAAGAGGATTGGAGACATTTGGAAGAAAAGGCCAAGAAGGCGAAGCCATGAGGTGGAGGTAGACAAAGCTTTAACCAGACAGCGACAGAATCAAATCACAGAAACAAAGGGTCCTGAAGGAACCCTTTGTTTCTCATCAGTTCTACCAAGCTGAAGGAGGAAGAACTCCATTCTTAAAAACAGGATGCATCTTAAGACATTTGACACAAATGAGCAAACACTTTGCCGTCTGCGCATTTCATAACAAAACAGCACGTTCATTGATAACATTGGCAATAATAGATATTCAGGATAACATGGCATTCCGTTAAATACTCAACCCCATTATTGAAAATTTCAAACCTCAGATCCAGCCCATGGTACAAGTTCAACAAAACACCCGATATTAAAACAGACACAACAGGTTCCTGGTGAACACGTACAGCCTCAAGTTGAATGTTTTCACCTCCTGACATCATTACTCTGTCAGCAGCAGTTTGGTTATTACCATGTGATCAAAGCCACGTCTGACTGGGCACAAAGTGGAACTCGAACAACAAGGGAATGTTGGTCAAAGTCAGTGCCCCCCCCCCGTTGATGTCACACAGGATTCAAATGAGGTCTTTGCAGTGGACAGAAAAAATCTCTTTCCCTGTCAACCTTGTTATTCTCATGATCACAGATGGAGACACAATCTCAAAATATGTTTAATTTCCAGCAGTTGTCATCAACGAGGGCCACAGAGGAACACTGAAGCCATTTCCACTGGATAACGGTTCTCATCATAAAACATCTTGACCGTTTTTATCAACTCACACTTGGCAAAATGGCTACTCTACACAACTAAATGTCACAGTGATGCCGCTGTTGCAGCTTCCCCCCCCAATCAGAACCGTTAAATAATCAAAATGTTATCCAGAGCTGTTCTGTCCCGACTTTGGCTAACTTGCTACAACTCGCGGTTCAGTTCACGTCCCAGTTCAGCCGCCTCAAAACCTGAATGAAGTTTAAATATGGCTAAGTCCAAGTCTGAACAATTCATTACTGACAAACAGTTTAATACAAAAACCTAGTTCCATTTTGAGAACACACACGCACGCTCACTCTGAGGTGAGTGAACTGTTGGTGAACTGAACCGATGCATTGTTATGTTTACAGAATCAAGTATTGTCATTAACACACATTAACCTGATAACAGAGTGGTGCTGGGCCCGAGGGTCCGCCTGAGGCCACACGGGGCTGAACGCACAATGAACAACCTCAGTCCTTAACGGAAAACTTGAATTAGCATTGGAACTGGAATTTAAGTGGAAGTGACGTTCGACCAAATAACTCCGGAGCCACCAACACACAGGTCAGAGTGGAGGGATCACTGGTTAGTATGGCTATAAGACATCCTGAAAACACAATATTCAAGTTTCATTCGACTACTCAGCTGCTGTGGCTTCCAGTTATTTGACCCAACAGACACTTATCACTTGTGCCATCTTACACCTGCCAAAGTAAAAAACACTCCACAACATACGGACACAATTAAAAAAGATTTTGTCTTTGCATTTCATCGTGCGTCCTGCCACACTTAAAAAAATAAAATATCTGCTTGCTCGGTCCTCGATTCGACTGTGAAAGAAAGACCCGTCCTACGCGCTACAACAGTCAGCAGTCAAGGCATGAGAATGATCCACTCTGAGGCAATGAGTGTGTTGCGTCTGTCCAAGGCAACAGTGAGTCCACACAGTCCGGACCCATTGTTGCCATAAAGTATTTGAAATGTCAAACTTTGTGCGCTGCTTTCAGCGTGACACGCCATCCTTTATCACCGCCCTCTTTGTACAAAGTCTGCCCCCCCCATCCCCACACACACACTCAATGTCTGTAAATGGTGGTTGGCCCAGGGTCCATTAGCTGTGGAGCCTGTCCAGCCTGGCTTTCAGCTCTTCCTGTTTGTCTCTCAGTTTGTCCCTCTTGGATTGCAGCCTGTGGCCCTGGTCCTCCAGGTTGTAGATACAGTCTCTGGCCTTCTTCAGGATCACGACCTTGGAGGCCTTGTCATTGTGCGACAGCTCCGGCACGTTGTCGCGCAGGCGCATGAAGCAGTTCTTAAGCTCGTTGCGTCGCTGCCTCTCCATCACGTTGTGAGTCCGTCGCCGCTCCTCCTCGTCCTCCGTCTCCGCTGAGTTCCTCGGCGAGTGGTGGTGTTGGTACCGCGACGAGGAGGACGAGGAGGAGGAGCTGCGAGAAGAGTGGTGGAAACGAGAAGAGCTGTCGCTCCCTCTCGAGCGCTTGTTGGACGAAGAGGATGGGGGTGGGGAGGCGGGGCAGGGCGCCGCGTAGTTGTGTTGCAGCTGGATCTCGATGTGGTGGCGCTGAAGAGCCCGTTTCTGCTCTTCGTGCCTCTGCTGGCGGGTGGATAGATCCGACAGGGGGGGCCGAGGGGAGGGGCTGGAGGAACAGCGGACAACTGTCACCACGTCAATCTCTTCTTCTGTTGGGGGGGGGGGAGATAAGAGAAACTTGGGTTAGGTTCTGGCATTGTGTTGTAAATCTGCTCAGTGGGGGTGTGACGACATGTCAGACGCACTGACACCAACACAAGAGTGTAGACACTGCACACAGCAACACATGAGGGACTGGGTCAGTGTACAGCTGCAGTGAAAACACACTGTTCCACTGAAAACACACAATCGTTTGCAAGGTGACTCAAGATTCCACCGACACAAAAACACCAGTTTCAGTGTTTCTACTGAAACTAGAGCACGAAAACACAACTGCCTGTTTATGTAATGAAGAAAGGAAGTATAACAGAAAAAACATGTATCCAGATAAAAGGTCTTACATTATTTAAAGTGAATAAATATTAACAATGAGTCATAAAAGAAATGCCATTCTGCCACTTCCTCACTGATTTATAGCCAGGGATGCCACAGGGCTGGAGGCGGTAAAATGACTCATTAGGAAGTTAATGGCCGAGGCCACAAACGTTAGCGCCACAACTGTTACCGCGGCTCATGAGTCACTCTCACACGCCCTCAGTCAATTATCTCTTATAAAACCTCTCATCTACTGCTGTCAGTCAGCAGCCTAAGCCCCGCCCACGCTCCCCCAGCATCCTCGAGGCACAAAGCCTCCTGCAGATTACAGGTGGGCGTTCTGGGTCCCGATAAGCTGAGAGCAAAGAACAACTTGGGCTTAGTGCCACTAAACATTAACAGTGATTTATCAATGAAATGCATGTGGAGGTGTTCTGGGCGAGGTCTGTTTATACTGATAAGATTCACACTAACGAGGCAGGAGTGAGATTAAAGTCTGTTCCAACTATCAGCACTGAAACATAAATAAAACTTAATCTTTACAAAAATGCAGCATTTCATTACTAATCTGATCTCAAGTGCATCACCACTTATCACCAATACATCCAGGCCAAACTTTTACCAGAATAAAAGCACAAGTGCAAAGAGAAGAAGTTCGGAACTCACCAGAGTCACTGGATGAATAATTGGACAGCTCGCCACCAGTTGACCCGTAGTCTGATGTGGCCTCGCTGGGCTCCTGAGCGTCCATCAGGTTCTGGCAGTCCAGGGTGGAGCCAGCTATCTCCTCAAAGATGCTGGTGTCGATCTCAGACAGCAGGGGGCTGGAGCCGAGCACGGTGGAGACCAGCTTCTCCTCCAGGCTCTTGTCTGCGGTCAGGCACTGCCACAGGGTGTCCTCGGTGTTCTCCTCCAGAGGGGAGCAGGGCTGGCTGCCCTCGCCCTCCTTCTCTCCAGCGTCGGAGTGGAAGAAGTCGCAGTTCCAGGTGAGCTGCATGTCGTGGTCCTCCAGCAGGATGTCAGACACATAGCTCAGCTGGTCCTCCTTGGACAGGAGCTTGCTGCTGCCCGCTCCGGCTTTCATGGGAGGGGACTGGGGGGGAGTCGGCAGAGACTGGAGGTCCTTCATCAAACTCTGGCAGAAATCGTCATCAAAGAGCAGCGGCTCTGTGTAAAGCCAGTCCTGCGACTGACCGAAGCTTTGCAACATGTTTGCAGAATCTGAGAGAACAATCATAAAGAAACAAGAAAGTAGGATCAGAGAGGTGGACCAGGTGAAGAGTTTAAATCCAGGAGCTCAGCGCAGACCCCTCGAGAGCAACAGGGTTAATCACATCAGCAGCAGCTCCTCCACACTGAGAGCCAACAGGCACTGAGCCCCTTTTAAATGTGTTTACATCAGTGTCCCCGCCCCACGGCCCCACGGAGGAGGCTCATATATCACTGAAGAGTAACACCCCCCACCCCATGACATCACAGGAACAGCTGGGAGAGACCGAACCACAAAAACTTTACACCTCTTTTCCACAAATTTACATTTTCCCCTTCTCTTAAAGTTAGAGGAAACACCCACAAGGGGAGCAAGGCTTTGTGATGACAGGGAAACAACCCTGTTATATAAAACCTCTGGTGTTGCTTCACACACATATGACCAAGCAGTAAAAACTACACTGCAGGGAACACACACAACCGACCAGCTAAAGTAAATAAACTGCTTATATCAACACAAATGACCATTTATAAGTCTTAGGCACGATGACAGTTAATATTTGGGGTGTACAGGATTTTTTGCAAATTAAAAAAAAAAATTAAAAAAAAAATCATGCAAAAGATCACATTACAAAACGCAGAAAAAAAGAATTAATGTTTAAAATCAACAAGAGCAGCGGGTGGAGGAGACAGACGAGTCCAGTTAGTGATGAGGGGAAATCCCCATGCTGTTCCTATGGGGTGCAATGGAATGTGGATGTATAGCAGGAGAACAAAGCAGCAGTGTGTGTGTGCATGTGTGTGTGTGTGTGTCTCTGTGTGTGTGTGTCAGTCTGCAGACGGTGCGTCTCTCCCATCACTGCCTGGGTAACCCGAGCCAAAACTTAAACACACACCAGCAAAATTAGGTAATTAAAAGTGTTTTTTGTAATGACATCCCCCCCACTGCCTCAACACTGAGGGACTGTTGAACGCAGCCGAACGCGCAGGTTCGAGTGACACTAGTGGAGACCGAGTACAGCTGCTCGGAAACACGAGTCTGGGCGAAAGGAATTTGAGAAAAGCCAATTTTCTGATCGAGGTTTTGAACGCAGGTCCGCTTCAGCGCTACAGCCGCCGTACGGTTGCATTGGACGCATGTGCGTAATCCAGCCCTCGTTGAACAGCTGCGTCAAATCCGGGCAAAAATTCCACAACGATCTCATAAAACGGCTCGAATTGAAAAATGTACTTCACAAAGTGGCGTCTCTGGGGTTGCTGGAGGATTCCGCGTGGAGAAGAATCCAGTGGAAATTAATGTCAAATTACCAGCGAGGCTGAGGGAGTGAACCCGCTGCAGGGGTGATTTAAACCCAGCATGGGTAGAGACATGCCGGGTCCCCACGTGAAAGCCGCCCGCTCTCACCCATGCACCATGCGAGACGACAACAACCGCAAACGCACAATCAACAAACAACAAATTACGACGCAAATAAATAAAAATAAATTATTTAAAAAATAACCACAATTTTAACATCAGCCCAGGGCTCACATGTTTTAAGTTGTCCGACATTAGAGTCACGCAAAGCTGCCTCACCTCCAAGAGTGCGTGCGGGGAGAAGAAGTCACAGCCACCGGGAAACCGCGTGCGATCCAGTAAAGTCCACCGGGAGCTACACTATGGAGCCGCGGGGGTTTTCTACGCGTGTGAGGGTGAAGTCGTTGCGGGGAACCATCGCCTTCGTCCGGCGAAGCTTCGGTCAGACACAGTGGGTGTGGCCCAGCAGTGGCTCACGCTTTATACGCCCACCGAGATCCGCCGGTGTGCCTCCGCGGAGAAATCGCGCCAAAACGGCAAAACCCCCGTGGGGTCGTTAACGGGAATCGAACCCACCGCCGGTAAATTCTCCGCCGGCTCGTTGGTCAAACGAGTCCTCGCGGGGGAGACCGGGAACGGTGGATTCACGGCAATCTCGCGGCGAAGTGCGGGTCTAAGTGCGGAGGGATACTGCGCACACAGGGATTCCTGGAAAATGGTGGCGGCAAAGTTAGGACAGAAACACACGTGGACCGAGAGGAGAAGCCGGGTGTCTGTCCTCCTGTCTGTCCGCCCGCCTGTCTATCTGTCCGCCTGTCTGTCCCCCCCCCCCCTATCTACGAACTCTGCGTAAAGTGCGCAAACAGCGTAGACTGTACACAGCTCATCGTTCACGAGACGTATTCACGAAAAGAAGGACAAAGTGCTGCGGTGCGTTCAGGGTCAATGGTGCCCGTTACAAAAGCAAACTTCGTCGGTCATGGCGGAGGAATGTGGCGGTCACAGTGCAGTGTGTGTGAGTCTGTGTGTGTCTGTGTGTGTGTGTGTGGGGGGGGTCTGATGCATGTTAACGGCAGGGACCGTGCACGGTGAGCTCGTCCCGGCTTTACCTTTAACTGTAGTAATGTGACGGAGGCACAGAAAGGGAGGCGTTCGCAGCCACGTTGGAAATTGTTGCAGGAGGATTTCACCATGCGTCCATCCATGCCCGGCTCCTCCCCACCACGCTTCTACTACGACTACTACGACTACTACTACTACTACTACTACTACTACTACTACTACTTACTACTACTACAATAAAAACTCACTCCATTTTCAGCCCATGCACAATATACAACTCCTCTGACCTATATGCATATTATTTTTATATATTAATTTGCCCTGAACAGTTATAGCTGTAAAGGCTCATGTAATATCTGTGCATGCATTTTAAATTGACTTTTTTTGCTGCAAAACCTTTATTTACAGTTTGTGCAGGATCATGTAACCTATGTGCGTGCATATGTTGTGTTGTTTTTGCAGTAAAAGGTAATTTGTATAGTCTTATATATATTTTTATTTTTAATTTTTTACTTATTTACTTCCTATGAGAAGATTACTTACAGTTGTATAGGATCCTCTAATCTATGAACATTTATTTTATTTTTAGTTGTGTAACCCTCACTCAAATGCTCTTTATAAACCCTAACAGTATATAAAATGAATAAAAACACTTTGAATGACAGGAAACATTAAATTAAGGGATATAATAGAAAATGACAAATGTAGATATAATATTTAGTTTGTGAATCGGGATGAATGAACTCCACAGCAGTCCCACTCGAATACCGCAGTCCACACATACACACACACCCACACCCACGCACACACACGCTCACACACCCCAAGTCTCTGCTCTTGAACAAATCACGTTACATAACGGACGGGGATACGCCGGTACACGTGCAGCCGTCCCGGCCAATCAGAACACGAGTCACGTGAGTTCTCGGCAGCACAAGGATCCTGCAACGGGGGGTGGATCTTATACAAACGCACACACACACACACACACACACTTAAATACACATCCTCACCTATATTTTTGCCTTTTATATGTAACACGTGAGGGTTAGTAGGTCATCTGATCATTAACAAATGCATATAGAGGTAAACTCCACATTGTAATTAATTATAAAAAATGTTGTATCTTTTCTTGCAATATTAACAATAATAACACAAAGACCTGCTGCTGTATGGTCTGTTAAAGTGGTAAGAATAAGCATGAAGTCTGGTCTGTGTATGATATAAGGCTGGTGTGTGCAGCTGCATCACAACCCTGTGTGTAAATAAACACGTTATTTGTTGTTGTTGATCACTGTGAGCGATGCACGATGCGTTCTGCTCTCCCAGCCTGGTTTGACGTCTGTCCGCTGCACGCTGTGTTTTTTTTTTTTGTTTTTTTCATGCATCGACACAAAGGCAGAACTCGTCATCATCCCATCGAACTGCACTGGGTTTAAAAACCCAGTAAATGTTCCGTTCCACGCTCGGAGGCTGGGCTTTGTGTGTGGAGCAGCTGATGTGGGGCGGATCACAGCAGCAGAGCAGGACATTTTGTAAGAGCAGCGAGAACCTGCCAGACAAAGAGGAGCGTCAGTGAAGAAGTGGGTTAATGTGCCACCTACAGGACGACTGGCAGACTGACTGACTGGCCTGGAATCAGCCCTGAATCCTCAACCTGCTGTCTGCTGGCTGGAGGGACTGGCTGGTTTAGATTCTGACTAACTGCCCGGGTTACATAACTCTCCAGCGTGTCATCTGCGTGAGTTAACGTTCCAGAAGCATCTCCACCATCTAGACTTACTGGGTCTTAAATTAGCCACAGTTCCTGGTAGGACCCACTTAAGTCCCTGTGGGCCACACACACACACGTGGAATCTGACATCACACACATCGGAATCGATGGTGAACAAAGTAAAAGGAGCTTTTCAGACCTGGTATCAACATCCGTCCTGAATGAACAGAACATTTTCACTCAGATTCAGGACACACAGACCATGTCAGGGGTTGATCCATTCATTTTTTAAACAATAATACTAATACGTCAGCTCTCTGGAGGCTGTATGTTGTTGCTTATTCACAAATTCAGTTTCTATCTGACAAATAAAGTAGTCAAATATTTTTTTTTAAGGCAGCAGGGGAAGCACTGTGAGAGTTTCCAGCAGTAACATTGAAAGTATTCATATTGGACGATTGTGGGCTTCACGTTTTTTACACAACAGCTCAAGCCAAGAATTACTGTTTCATTGGAAAGTGATGGTGAGGCATTCTGGGAAGTGGAAAGAGGACTGGCACGCCGGAGTTCGATGCAACAGACCTGCAATTAATGTTGTTTTTACACCACAATCGTTTCCTGTAGCCTTCACAACACTGTACTTTCCATACACAGATACATCCTGGAGGGAGAAATGATTCTGAACATAACTCATGGTTTTGCCGAATGGTCCAATATCAGAGTTGTTGTTCTACAGAAGAGCTTGTGTAACAGTTCTGCATAGGAAACCTTGTCTGTGTGTGTGTGTTTTTGTCCTGGAAATAAGAAGCTGAAGAATTTTGTAAAACAAAGTTTGCAGTAAAAATATTAGTTTAATGTTGTTTAAGCACAAAGCTCATATTCTTAAAGTCAGGCCCTGTGCACGTGAGGGGTTTCAAACCAGGAGACGGCTGAAGTGTAACCGGAAACAATCATACACGGGAGTCTTTTGCCAAGTTGTGAGCGATTACATCACAACTCAGGACCTGGGTTTGGAAAGAATCACATTTTGAACTGCTCTTTGTTTCCATGAGGCACATGTTGAAACTCCCCTGATGGCAGTTACAGAGCAAGTGAGCCAGAACCAACAGTTAGCGCCAGATCGGCTGCGGCACATGACAACAAGGCAAAGAGTCACAACAGCAGTTTGGTATCTCCATGTGGAAAAAACAAAAAAGGTGCGGGGCAAATTTTTCACACCACCAGATGAAATACAAAGTCAAGAAAAGACATTTCACGAATTCCACAAATTCCCACGTATCTGAACGTAGCATCGGTTTCCGGTCACTTCCCATCTGTGCGAGCGAGGAGGCGAACACAACATTGGCTTTGTGCGGCGAGTCGTGGAGTCAAACTCCGCTGAACTTTGACCTGCGATATTTGCTTTGCATTTGCATATGTGTCACGGCACCATCACACAAACGGGAAAGTGAAGCTAATGTTGCTGGAACACATGAACCCTGTTGGGACCAGAGAGCAGATACAAAGGGAATGTAACCCTAAGCATGAATGTGTCCGTGGTCTGAATCCCACTGAACGTGCATTATGGATGTCATTGTATTTGAGGTGAAAGTTCATTTTAGTTTTAATTTCCACTGCACAACTTGGTGGGAAATTAGAGAAGTGCGGAAAACTGTAGTTCAGTCAGCAGCTTTCTGTATTCTGATAAATGCTCTTATTCTTTTTTTAACCTGTTCTGAAACCTGGACTTCTCCTCAGTAGCTGGAACCAGTAACTCCAGTAACTGGAAACCAGTCATGTGTCTATAAGAATCTTATCTCAACTGATTTACAGATTGTGTGTAACCTGATCAAATGATGTCTCATCGAAACACACAACACAGGTTGTTCGTCTGTGGCTCCTGCTCGGCTCTTCATCGTCTCTTAGTTGGAACGGGATCCTTTGTGGTCGAGGAGGTGAAAGGTCAATCAGCTGTTTGACCGACTAACCGACTGACTGGTTGACTGGCCCAGTGAACTCCACTGCACAACAAAGCCCTCACGGCAAGTGCACAGCCAAAACCACAGGGGGGGGAGAGACGGCGAGGGAATGGGATTACCAGTGTGAGTGTGTGAGTGTGTGTGTGTGTGTGTCTGTGTGTGTTGGTCCGCCGTGATCTCCTCCTTATTAGGACTCTTCACTCTGCAGCGGCTTTAATTAGAAAGAAGCACATACTGAATAAAGCTCTCTCTCTCTCTCTCTCTCTCTCTCTCTCTCTCTCTCTCTCTCTCTCTCTCTCTTTCTCTCACACACACATCACTGAAGAGGGTGGTTCTCAAACTCTGGTACGAGGGCCAGTTCTGGATCAGACATCATATCATGGTATTTGATAATTACTACATTATTCCTCATTTCCAGTTTGAGACTTTCACATGGAGGATCATCAAGCAGCAGGTAGACAGAATAAGTCTAGGGTGGATCCATGTTGCACCAGAGCCACCAGTCTGACCTGTTGACACCGGGTCGACTGGGTCCATGGGTCCATCTGCAGCCTCTGGAGAAAACCAGATTCACCAGATGAGTCTGCGTTTGACCAAACCTCTCCTGTCCAGGTTTACAGCGGGATGATCGTTTAGTTTAAATATGATCCAATACAGAGTAAAATAGACGATAAAGCAGCGTAAGCATTGAGGTGTGGGTACCATGTAATTGCCGCCCCCCGCCCCCTTCCCCCCAGCTCCTCTAAATATGGCTCCTTCTGGTTTCAACAGACCAAACCAGAGTCAAGGCTCCCAGTTAGACGTGGCGGTGGCCTCCGCTCAGATCTCGGTCTCATCCGCCTCCAGGTCTCGCTGATCCGGATCCTCTCTGCTCACCACGGTTGTAAAGCGTGGTTCTCTGAGTTACCGGAGCTTTTCTTCTCAGCTCCAAAGAGTCTGACCACTTTCCCCTGACCTCTGTCATCAACAAGGCGTTTCCTCCTGCAGGGTTTATCCTCACGCTGGATGTTTTTTTTTTTTCTTCACAGTTCTGAGTAAAACCTCTGGAGACTGTTGTGCATGGAGATCCCAGGAGATCATCAGTTTCAGAAACCGACACCAACAACCAGGCCACAGTCAGATTCAGTTGGGTCCCATGTTTTCCTCCAAGCTCCCGTCTGCCCAGTGATGTACAGGTGTTCCTAATAAAGTGCTCTTTCAAAAATAATGACCAATAGCTCATCCATCTTTACTCAATCTATGTTTATCTTGCATATTTGATGCTAATATGTCGAGAGTGGAATGTTCTGCAGCCAATAATGGATATTTTCATCCTGTCTTCTTTTCCACATTAAAGGCCACAAGCTCAAAGTCTCCGAGTTGTGTTGAAATGTGTGTTTAATTACGTGAACGTATTTCAGACCGCTTCTTAAAGGGAAACACATGGAAAAGGTTCGGTCGTACGTAGCTTGGTCTTTTTATTGACAGATTATTGAGCTTTGAAGTCAGGACGGGGAAAGAAAGAAGAGGTTTTAACAGAATTCATTTGAGGTGGATCACGGGAATGTTTCAGGACTTTCTTGGGGGTTCCCAGAGAATAATTCATGGATCTTGGTGAAATTGGATGTTGATTTTATTTGAATTTAAAGGGACTGTAAGGCCTTGGTGGAGGTTTGAGCACTCAGTGACTTTCTAATTTGACATTTATTAAATCTATTAATAGAATTCAGTTATCCGTTGTCCTCTTGGCTAAGAGATCGTTGTTGTTCAGAGCTGAGTGTAAAATTCTGTGAATCGATCTAAAAATGATGATGGAACATTTTCAAAGACTTTCTGTTGTTTTTTCCAACTTGAGATGAAACTCATGTGAATTATCCGATTTTGCAGACACCATGAAGGACTGGTTCCTCTGCTGAGGTACAGTTTTCCTTCGGGGGTCAGAGTTCAGTGATTTGAAAATATGGAAATATAAGAAAAGAGAAAGGAATCAGCTCAACCACTTTGTGTGTGGGACAAAAGGTGACAGAGAGAAAGAGACATGTCGCCGTCTTCCCCTCATTCCTCTGTAATCACAGCTCTCACAGTATCACCACAGGATCTGACCGAGCTGTAATGACAGAGCCACACACACACTGCTCCTCTCTAAATGTTAGAGCTGTCATGTTTGGGGGAGTGTATAAATTTGTCCTGACAGAAATCATCCTCCCACACACGGGCAGCGAGGCGTTTAATGTTTCCAGGTCGTTTTTTAATAAACAGAAGAAGACGACCGGGGCTGAAAAACTGGGGGAAACAAGTGCCACCCGAAATCACCCAAAGGTCCTGGACAACTGTCACGACTCAGCTCTGTGGAGAGAGAGAGAACACAGAGAAGAGACCACACACACTCTCGAGCAGGAGCTGAAAATAGAAAAGTCAAATGAAAGTGAGGAGAGGGTTTTATGGCTCATCAGTGCTGCTTGGGAAGCAGATATTTGAGGATGTGGTGCAGCGCGGCATTCAACCCAGATACAAGCAGAGAGGAGAGCACAGGAGACACATGAGGGTACGTGATGGTGGAGCAGTGGAGGTCACTCCCCCCCCCCCCCCCGACGACCTTCAGCCTGCGTCCACTGAGAGTCACCAGACAGAGGGTGCTCCACCTGAGAGAGGGAGGCTGCGGGTTCAAACCCTGAACCTTCACAGGATCAGCAAAGTGCGAGAGGCAGCAAGTGCTCCACAGGGCTCCAGGGATTGAGCTCCAGGATCTTCTTCAGTTTTAATAATTCAATTAATGACCCCATAATGCAAACATAAAAAAAATTACTAGGACAAGTAACTACACACTTGTCATGTCAGCATCAGGTTCGGTTGCTCTTTCCAAGCTTGTGTGATTATTACTACCTTTGATTTGTTTATCTTTGTCACAACGCTATGAACTGTGGGTAATTCCCTGTCAGCACGGTTACACAAAAACTACTGAACACACAGAAGGTCAAGAGCATGGGCAAAGAAAGAACTCATTCCATTTGAAGGCAGATCCAGGATTTCACTTTCACTTTCTTTAACATTTTACCATCAGGCTTTTTATTTTGAGAGTTTTTACCAATTTGATTAATAATTCATGAGGAAAAACTCATGAAAAAAAGTTAGACACTATTTCATCTGTTCTCAAGAAATAAAACCGACAACAAAAGACAATGAATTCCATTGTCTCTGTCTTTCTATAAAACAATATATATGGAGCTTTAATACAAATTGACCCCAAAACCAGACAAAGACTATTGTTTCAGAGCAAAAGAATCATTCTCTGCCAACACAATGTCAATATCTGAACATTATTTTTCCATCGTACCACCACACAAACACCAGCCTGAGCCAAAAACCTACAGCCGACCACCAGCAGCCGGTTTCTAGAGGCTGGGGGTTTGGTCGGGTGGAGTTTTTTTCCTACGAGGGAAGCGAACGTCTGTCTGACCTCAGTCAGCTGCTGGAAGACGAAGAGAGAGAGGGAGGCAACCATGAAGCATTCCTTCTGGAGCAGCCTCCGTGGTGTGTGTGTGTGTGTGTGTCTGTGTGTGTGTGTCAGCTACTTGGTGGTAATCATCAAAGGGAGTAACCACAGCTTTGCCAGGAACATGTAAAAGTGCATCCTGCTGTACTTTCTCCAGAGCTGCGTGTGTGTAAGTGAGGTATTACTCATGTTGTGGGGACCTCAAGCTGTTTAAACAGTCGAGGGACTCGTCTTATGGGGACGATAAGCAAATCCTCATCATGTAAATCATTATATTTAAAGATGAAGACATGTTTTAAGTGTAGAGCAAAGGATTGGGAGTCGGCTGGGAGTCAGAGTCAGTGAGAACAGGAAATGAGTGTAAGTCAATGTGATGTCCTCTGAAGTCCGGGAGACGTGTGTGTTTTCTCACATTTGTTCTTTTATTGACTGAACCCTGAACACCACCCTCTGGGAGAATGTGGTGGTTTGTCTCTGTGGTCATTTCCTCTCCTCTTTCTTTAGTCTGTTTTATGTCCATGAGGTCTGTTTCTTTTAAATTTACTTTCTAAAGTCTCATTAGCAGAGTTCTGTGTCTATAGATCAATGCAAATTAATCAGAAAAGAGTCTTGTCACAGGGCCTCCTGTGTCCCCCCCTGTGTGTATTCACTGTATTGTAATGTTACTGCCATTTAAACTTCACACATAGACATTCAATGCTTTTCTTTTACATCTAATTCTTGTCGAGATGTTTCACCACAAGGTTTAAAAACGGTTTTCAGCTCTGAGCAGCCTCATATCCCCTGTTTCATGGGAACGCCCACATCTAATGGGATATTCTCTCATAATGTTGATTCACAGTTCAAGTCCTTTGATCACATCAAAGGCTCAGATCTATGTGAGGATTTCCTCAATGACAGCTCGACACAGTGCCGTGAGCGGTGTCGCCTCAAGGCAACAAGTCTCGCAGGTTTGAGTCCCAGTTTGTCTGGTGCCTGCTCCTTTAAATAAATATTCTCTGTTCATCCAGAACCTGATGTTCACGCAGCGTTCCATCACAACTCGGAGCTCATGATGACATCACACCATAATAACCTGAGATCCCAGCATTCCAGTTGCACAGGAGCGATGTGCACCTAGCCAAACCAGTTCTTAATAACGCCCTCTGCACACAGACAGTAAGTGAACAGTGCTATGTGTCATCACTTTTAATATTTATAAACTGTAAACACTTCAGCTTTCACTGCTGTTACTACGCCGTGCAGCCGTCTATGATTTCGAAGTCGGGGGTGGTGAGGTTCCTCCGACTTTCCGAGTCGAAATTTCAATTTTTTTAATTAATTTGATTAATCTGCTGTAAAAAATAGTCCTCAACAAATGCTCCACTTATCCCTGAGTCATTTACGATATTGATTTAATATAAAATAAATGAATGTAATTAGTGAACCGACGTCATCAGTTATTAATGTTGGGAGCCACAGACGCAGCGGGACAGTCAGACGTTTATACAAGTCGATTCGATTATGACCTGAAATTAATAACATTTATCAACTTTGTGTTGAGCTGAACTGAATCAAACACGGTAACTGAATACTTCAGTTTAAAGACTGACAGATTCAGAGCCTCCGAATTCTAACGGGAAGAGTTCAAGTCCTGGAGCTTCATCAGCTGATCTGAGAACAGAAATAAACTGTAAAATATTTCACACAAACATATTTAAGTACACATGTGTGTGCGTGGTGAGGGAGGTCATGGATAGACACATTGTTCTGCATGCATTTCTTCATAAGGACAAAGGAGTGTGTGTGTGTGTGTGTGCGTGTGTGTGTGTGTGTGTGTGTCTGCGGGTAACAGACAGTACAAAGACAGGAGAGGTCAATGTGAAGTCAACATCCTTCTTTTACTTGTAGCTGATTGGAAATGTAAGTTTTAAGTTCAGTGCAGGTTTGAAAGAGATTCTTTGATTGCTTTGAATTTCTATACAATCTTTTTATGCCTTCGATCTAAGGAGGCATGTAAACGAAAAGAGGAGTGGATCAAGGATGGATCCCTGAGGGACACCGCAGTGATATTAATATTATCCATTATTCCAAGCTGAAACTTTGTTTTGGCAAAAGTTGATGGGGATTTTCTTCAAGTTTTGCAATTAACTGAAATTGCAAATGAGACATGTTGAGCTCGTACAGTGTTAACAGTCTGAATCAATAGTCTTTGTGTGGAACTGAGTATTTACACACTGTGATACTGCAGCTTTTAAAATATATAAATTCTTCGTCATCACTGTTTCTCCTTGTGGGACACATTTGCACATGTGATGCTCCATTATTTCCTTTTAATAAATGAACAACTCATAATCTACATGGAAACTGGAAATTCAAAAAAGGCGAGACGTGCTGTAACTATGACATCATCAAATATCAACTAATTTGTAAATGTTTAGAAACCTCCTGCTGCAGGAAACAGTTTAATATGTGTTTCAACAGAGGAAATCAGTTGCTTGTGTGTGTATGTTTGTGTGTGTGTGTGTGTGTGTGTGTGTGTGTGTATGTATGTGTTTGTGTAATCAGTTGCCTGCTGTGTCAGGACAGATAAGTGAATCCTGTCTGACAATCAATGGAAAACAGAAACACACTGTTCATCTCCATGAGTGCTATCAGTACCAACATGCTGCTGCTGCCACACACACACACACACACACACACACAGACGCATACACACACACACACACACACACACACACACACACACACACACACACACACACACACACACACACACACACACACACACACACACTCACACAAGCTCATTGATAAAAAGCCTGATAGTATGGTGCAACCCAAGCATCTGATCACACACAAGCACACTATCACTTCACTGCACACACACACACACACAACCCATTTCCTTTTGCTTGCAGCACACATGCACACCCACGCACACACACAGACACACACACAGACACACACACACACACACACACACACACACTGAAACGCCCGATGAGGAAACGTTAGAGAAAGTGGTTTTTCTTCAGAAACACACACCCAACTAGCACACTCACACACACACAAACACAAACACACATTATCTCATATTATACTGTATTACATTGCATATTGCAATCGGACACTGTTTACTGTTTTGCAATTTGCATTTCACTTTTTACTTCACTTTTTATATCTTTTATCTTTCATATATTTTTTATTCAGAAATATGCTACTTTGTATAAATATTGGAAAAAAGTGAGTAAATAAGAAGTAAACAGTGAGTAAATATATACTGGTTTTCTATTTTGTATTGCTTTTCCTATGTATGTTGTATTTATTGCGTTTTATGTTTCTATGTTCATTGTAAGCACCAATAACCAGAGCAAATTCCTTGTAGGTGTAAACCTACTTGGCAATAAAATACTTCTGATTCTGATTCTGATTCTGACTATAAAACTCCATAATACAGAAACCAACTGATTCATGTGTGAAGCTCAAGATGGCAGCCTCGGCGGCGTCTGAATGAATCGATGGACAAACACAAAGCCTCCCTGTCGCCGCGGCTGCCATCACAGTGATGCATTTTTGGCAGCGTCTCGGAAACTGAGCAACATGCAATCGACTGTAAGAACCTCACGCTGCTACGTTCCTCCAAATCCCACGAGAGTCACCTGAAGCTCCTCGTAGATGAATGTTTTTGATCTGTAAATACAACCAGAAGACATGTTCTGCCACTTGCTTCTCGTCTTTCAGGTAGATACTCAGAGCTGTGGGAACCTGGTGTCAGAGTAAACGCAGAATTCTTCAAGCGCAAACCCAATAAGACTTTTACCAATAAATCAATCAACCAATCAATCAATCAATCAATCATAAATCAATCAATCAACCAATCAATCAATCAATCAATCAATCAATCAAAATGTTCCCCAATAGCTAATATTCACAAAACTCAATTTGTCTCATAGATCTTAACAAGGTGTTGCAACCTCTGTTCTGAACCCTCAACAAGAAACAAAAAACTGTATTAACAGAGGAAGAAGGTACAGACCTCAGATGAATGGAGGACTTGTCAGTTATGGTAGAACATGTGAGGAGACATGTTGTAACTCAAGCAGTCATGTTGTAATCATGGTCCCTGATCAGGATCCACCACCACCACGATACGGCCATCATTTCTTTTTTTTAAAACTTTAATTCAGGGTTTCATTTCTCGAGTACATCTGGGGTCAGTGGGGTCAGTTATCACAGAGTTCAGGAGGAGGAGGGGGGGGGGAGAGATTGGGCGTAACATGGAGCCAACGTCCCTGGACTCAAGCCAGGGACGTTACACTGCACAGTTGGCCCATAACCCTTCAGCCACCAGGGCAGCTCAACCACGAGATGACACCTGCCTCTCTTTGCATCAGTCACTCTGAATTATCTGTGTTCTTTTTTCTGACAGTTTCATGTCCATACTCACTTACTGACGGTTTTCTTGGGTTCAAATGCAACAGCTACAGTGTCCGTGACAATATCTTTAGTACTGCTTGTACTACTGCTTTTTCCTTCCTCTTCTTTGAGACCTCTCTCAGTTTGACAGCCCACAGAGCAGAACAAGACACCTCAGACTGTGAAAGATAAGGACTCAAACACATGCACATGTGTGTTTATAACTATAAACTAAGACATTTATATGTGGGTGCAGCCACTTTCATGCAGCCCAACGGTCGGACAGGAAGAAGCTCTTTCAGGTCCGAGCCAAAGAAGACGTGTTGACACCTTTGACCACTTTGGTGTGAAGATAAAAAATGAACTTTTAACCTGGAAATGGGCTCCAATCTCCTTTTTACACCAAACCATGTTTAACTAGAAGAACTAGGCCCTGGGAGAGTGTGTGCCTCCACCATCGGTAAAACCGTTTTCACACATGACCTCCAGAGAATTGGCTGCGGAGTATAACCAGAGTTTCCTTTCACACATGCACAACACAGTGGGAGGTTTTCTGCACACACACTTTCCCAACACAGAAACAAATCCTCCTCATTATTCAGATGAGAGGTGGAGCCCATAGATATATATGTAAATATATATGTAAAGGCTAGATGTCTCTTATCACCACAAACTCTCTTGACACTCGCTTTTTCACCTGGAGATATTTGTTTAATAGTTTTTGGATGATCCTGCAAACAGACAATTTACAATGAAAACATACCTCTCTGTCAGAAGTCATGAATTTGCGTGACCTGACAGCGTTAGCAGAGCACAGGACTGAGAGAGCTAACGGGAAACCTCAACCCTCTCTGGGCCTGTAGAGGTGGAGTTACTCTAAGAACTCTTACGTTGGGAGGAAACAGAAAGTTCATTCAAATCAATGAGATCTATTTCTGCATCACTTGAGGTTGGAGCTGAATTCAGTAACACCAGGGGCCAGATAAACAATCTGTATGTAACAGTAACCATCTCACACTGTTTCACACATAGCGCCGTACATGGTCGCACACTGCCCTGTGTGTCCTGCACCAGATGGGTCAAAAGCAGAGATTACATTTCCCTACCTGCATGAGTGTGCCTTTGCATGTCTGTGCATGTGTTTGGGACAAATAAATAAATGCATCTTAAACTTAGACATGTATTGATAAGACTAGACAGAGAGTCCCCAGCCCTGCTAGCAGCTGTGTGAAGCTGCACCACAGACTGGATATATGGACGACTGTTTAATGAAGCTAAACTATCCCAGGTAAAGTCTCGGCATCAAGGTCCCGCCAAAACACAGGCTAGACCAATCCCAAGTTTGTCTCAGCTGTCAATCATGACACGTCAAATAACGAATTAAAATCAAAGTAACCTGGACAATTAACCAATGACTTTAGTTTGGTCCATGTCCCATCTACTGACATGGAGGAGACAGTGTATGACCTGCAGTGCAGCCTTTGGGCTAAACGCAAACATCAAGATGCTAACCTGTTTAGTGTGATTCCGTGCTACAATTAGCAAATTAGCTAATTCTGACGATGGGATTTTCTCATTAGTTTTGCAGCCAAATCCTAAACAGCTGCATTAGACAAACTTCACTTTGACCTGTGTAACATTGTCACTGTCAGAATGTGCATATTTCCATCTGCATCTAATCACACTTGACATTGACCACATTCCCACAAACTAAGAACTCTGGCTTCGCTTTTACTCGAACTAAACCATAATAACTTCCTTATATCTTGTGTGACAATCCACGTGTGCTTTGTAGCCGTGCTGCTTGTCACTAATGAGCTTTTCATTGAGGACACATGTGTGTTTGTTCACCCTGGTTGTGACCTGACAGACATTGAGCCAGAGGGGACCCCCTTGGATGTTTTGTATTTTCTTTAATTGCAGAGAAAATCAATTAGTGTCATGAGAGGTTTGATTGAGTCACAGAGACCGGAAGCCCCCCCCCCCATCATGTAAAAGCTCATTCGCTTAGTGTGCCTCCACCGTGAACCCAGAGTGGTGGAAGGAAATGAACGAGTGGATAGAAAACCATGAGATGTAGTCACGAGCACATTTTTGACATCCAACTCTATCCAAACGCACAAAGGATTTCTGCACCGTGGTTAGTTTCCGTGTCCTCGGGGTCCATTCAAGTCCAGCTCCTCACTCTGATTGGTTTCAGCTCGTTATGTTTTCAATGTGACAATAGGTCAATTTCACATCTCATTCAAGTGGAGCCGGAGACGTGGGACACACATTCGTTCAAGCAGCAGGGAAAGCAACAAGCCTCTGAGAGTTTTACACGCTCTTGTTGAATGAATGGACATGAATGACAAGAAGATCTGCCTGCAGGCCACACAGACACACTCACACACACACACACACACACACACACACACACACACACACACACACACACACACCACTTCTCCATTCAGTGCCAAAAACCTGCTCATTCATGACTCTGCAACAGGAAGAACAGGAGAAAGAGGAAGAGGCCTCCATCACCCCAGCCACCCGCTCTCACTTCCTCTTTCTGCTCTGAAATAGCAAGTATAGGATGTTCTGGACGATTCATGTCGCAAGTGTTGAGAAGGTTTTTCATGCAGACGGTATGTCTCAGTCTGTGAGAACACGCTGCACAAAAAGAAACAGCCCTTCGTGTCAGTGGAGAGGTGTGAAGAGCAGTTGACAGGAAAAGTGAGCAGATAAATGAGATTTCTTTTAAAAGAGATGTAACACCACCATGCTTTAGTTCAGGTTATCATTGCTACCAGTTCACTTAGTCTCTGGTGATGCTGGTTTCCAGTTTAGCCTCTGTGTCAGCCAGTAGTCGGAGGCATAACGTATTCACTTGTACTCGAGGATTAACTGATTACATTTCGGCACAGTGAAATCACAAAGCCAGGAACGCCATCGAGGAATCCATTCACGATCGGCACAAACATTCACTCGGACTCAAGGATTCATTCACCGGATTTGGTGCTTGGAGGTCAAAGGTCAAGGTCACCATGACTCCATGTTACAGTGGTAACAGTGACCTTCACATGAAAAAAAGTGTGTAGAAATATGCACACAGAAACTGCACTGGTTGGCGGAGGTGGTAATTCTAGTTCTTTCTGAAACTGGAGAAGTGACCTGTAGTCATTGAGCTGCGGCTGGAGTCAGTCCACAGAACCTGAAGCTGCTGCTGCTGCACAAAGATCTGCTCACCTGTTTACCTAAAGGTCAACGATGCACAACTCAGTACGCAAAACACAAGTTGTTGTTGTTGACAGCGCAATGTTGTCGTGCTGAAGAACATTACCTGCGTTGATGCCAGCTTCTGCTCCTGCTGGTTGCATTGTTTATTCAAAGCTTATTGTTGATCGTATCGTGTGTCCGAATTGGACAGCGGCTGCAGAGATCACATGTTTTTGTTTACAGCCAACGACACAGGTATCAAACTGCATCCCCAAAAGCTGTCACGGACATTTGTGTCTGATCTCCTTCATGTGAGGCTCCGTTTTTTATTCGTGGAGCATTTACTTTCTATTTGCATTTATCAGTTTTGCAGGAGTAACTCAGCAGGATAATGAATCCAGAGCAACTGACTCCAACATTATTATTAGTAATATTATTATTATAATATCAGTAGATTATCTCATAGTTGGACAAAAAAATACCAACTTCATTTAGCTTTTAAATAATTTCTCACTTCTTTTCAAACAAACGCAAAACATCGATACTCTAATTTATCATTTATTCATGTCATTTGCTATCTCCTGAGTTATTTAACTTCCACAGAGGTGTGTAGTGTTACCAGGCAGTCAGGCCGAGTACAGGGCTGCAAACAGAAAATAGCACCGGGAGCTACATCTATAAGGACACGTTGTTCCAGTTACATTTGAGACGAGGAAATAGGATCTACGACGGAGAGTTTCAGTAACAGATCCCTGAAGGTTCATCAGATGCCAAAACCCTGCACCGAGCGAGGAATTCACAACTCTGGACAGTTATCACAGTGAGAATAATTTGATCCCTGATGATGTCGAGGGCGAGTAGTAGAAACTCCAGCTCCACGTTACCAGGAATGTGCACGAGTTCATAAAAGACACATCTTGGCAGTGCAGTTGGATCGCAGCTGCTCGAAGCCCGGCTGCCTCCCTCTCCTCTTTGCACTAACATCATCACCACACTTACATCTAATTTGAATATTAATAAATGTACAACAATTATATAATAATTTTATTTGAAAAGTTACCATAAGACAGAATTGCAGCTCAAATCGTACTTATTAAAACATCTAGCTAGTAGTTCCAGAGGTCTCCGTCTGTCTAGCTTGGATATTTCGAACACCTTTCAACTTATCGGTTTCACGAAATGTTTGATTTCTGAACAAACAGGTGACCAGTGCTGTGGCGAAGCGGTGGCTGGGACTCGTGGAACCAAGAGCCGTTATCAAACACGACAACGAGTGTGTTCATGACAACGCCCATTACTACAGATTCTGGATCAGCTCAATGAACATCACAATGTTCCCCTGCAACTTTTTTGAAAATTAAACTTTTGACATTTAAATTTCCTCGTGGTTGCGAAACCTTTTGAGAATCCCTCTCTCGCATTTCACGCTCCTATTTTGAAGGGACGCAGCAGCTGACACGGGACGGACGCCAGCAGCGAGGGTTGGACCGCCACCGGATCAGAGGGAGCAGCCTCTGCCCACTGAGTCACCGGCCTGCCCCACTCAGGGTACAGTCTTTCAGTTACACTGCGGCTATTGTCACGTCGCCAATATTGTACACAGACATAAACAAAACACACTGTCCTATTGAGTTGCAGTTAATCCCCGGCAGACCTCGGCCACAGATGCTCCTTTGTGCGATCGAACACTCGCACAGCCCCGCGGGGACATGTCTTCTGCGCCTCTCATCATCACATGTCTGTTTTTCCGGTCGGTTATTATATTATTTTCGGGACAGAAGCTACAGGAGCTTTTAATGCCACTTTGCTTGTGTTTTCGTTCGGGAACATTCTGTCTCTGGATTCAATCATTCGATTGTCGAGTGGAAACTTGATTGAACCGATTGAAGCTGAGCAGTTTCCGGTATTTCCAACATTCTTTGCGGGCCACTCTTAAATAATAAACACGAGGCGTCTGATGTCAGATGGTGGTGATGACGATGCCGCTCCAGGTTTGAACTTTGGGTGAGCTCTGTCACAGTCAGTTTTAAAGAGAACTGCTTGTTGTTGTGTGGCAGATCAGCTGGTTAACAGACATTGTGTCACCTGTGTAGATGTAGAACTTACGTGGATCTCTGGTGTGAGATCTTGCTGTGGGGAGCCTCGCTGTGCAGTGTTTACGATTCATTACCAAACTGTGGCAGTTCGCCTGAGTCATGTTAGATTCACAGTCATGTAACTGAGGAGGCAGTTCCATAATGATCCACTAGAGAGCTTCATTACATGTGTGCAGACTTTCATTGACCCGCTTTCTCCCTCACAAGTATCCTGGTCCATCAGCAGGTGGACTCTAAAAACATCCATGATATTTTTTACCATCCTCTGACACCAAGCTCTCCTTCATGTCACTGAACTCTCCTCTGGTGACAGGGCAACACTCCATGACTTTCTTATGTGACTCTGATCTGCAGGGAGACTTTCTTCAGCATCAAACCAAAGTATTTTAAAGGTTTGCTGTTTTTTTATTGTGTTTAATGAGCGGCGCCGCTGTTTCTCAAAATTGCACCAAATGTTTTTTTATGACTATAAACATTCACACAGAGCGTGAGGCCAGTTTGCTGGTTATGTAATCGCTCTGAGGCTGAACACTGTGTAACTCTGCACAGTGGAAACTCTACATGACTTCTTCACAGAGACTTTCTCAACACCTCCAACTGAATTCCAGTGTGGCCGCGCTCAGTAGATGAGAAGCTGCTTCCTGCTTCCCCTTTGACCTGCCGTGCTTACTGTAGTTTTATGAATATGTTTCGACACAGTGGGTATTGTTCTTCTCACAGAGTGGTTTAGACCACTGGATTAAAACGTCACCAGTTAGAAACCCTCCTCACTGTTGATGTATGTGAGGCGCTGGATGTGGATTCTGCTCAGAGTCTGATTGAGTCCATGAATCCTCACAACTCAACGAAGAAGCTGGTGGGTCAGAGGTTCTCATAACTGACTCATGGACTCAACCATGTAACAGAGGAGAAAATGGAAATTTTACAGGAGCTTGAATGTTTTTTTAGACGCTCAAACATTCTCTCACCTCCAAACATTATCTTCCAAACATTTTCTTGGAAGAGAAAGAAACACAAACACATTATTTTACACATGCTGTGAATTCCTCCTGTCAGACAACACAGCTCCCGCAAAAAAACCTTTTCATGAATGAGGTGGAGCCGCGTGTTGTCCTGACTGACATGCACCAGTTGAGTTAATAACACGGTCGGGGGGGTTTAAGAGGCTCTCCAGTATCTGAAGTATGTGTGTGTGTAAATATCTCGCCCAGAACAGTAAAGCTGTAGGCAGGCAGCTTCCAGGAATCATGTGACGCAGCAGTTAACCGATAGCTCGACAGCAGAAACCACAGGGACTCACTCAGAGGTGGTCACAAAGTGAACGGGACGAGCAAACACATCAACAGAATAAAACGTGGTGCAAAGAGCAGTACGGTGTAAGTGCTACTGACCAATAAACCACCAAACACCTGATCTGAAGTCAGCGTAGCAGTGTTTCAATGTGACTGTTTCACTGGAAGCAAGGGACGTGTCCTCTAGAGCAGCTATATCATTAGATAATGCATCTCTGAGTTTTAGAACCTCTGTTTCATCTGAGCTCAGTGGCTCTTGATAATGTTTCCTGGCGGACAAACAGAGCAAACTAATTGGGCCGAGCACAGAACCCTGAGGAGATACAAACTGGAAACTTGGCTATGGATGACGGAGCGAAGATGTACAGTCTACCCCAGTCTCCCCCTTGTGGCCCCGTTGGTGGGGGACACCAACCCAGCATGGGGCTCTTCATATCAAGGGGTCGGGCCAAGGGACAGGAATTGGAACGGGCCCATATTCTGCCTGTGCACTTTCACTCTGTGCACCAGATCAGTTTCCTCACTTTTGGCGATAAGGGCCAAGGCTGAGCTGTAAACAAACACACTGATCTATGTACCTGTTGTTGAGAACGAGTCGGAACCGGACATCCGCTACGTTCAAACCTGCAAACTCAGAACAGATTGAGAGTATTTTGTAGAACCCTCTTGAACCATGAGCACGTTGACCTTTTTTCTCCCGTTAAACCAGTGACAGTGGATTATGACCCACCCTAAATGCACTTAGGCTGTTTAAATAGAGCCGTAAAGCTCCTCCAGCAAACCCAAGAAGCTGTAACATTGATCACAACCCAAGATCTGAATCGTGTCTAGCCCTGCAGTGACCTTATGATGTGCACCTGGACGCAAAGTTAGTTCTGAAGGTGACACTAGAGAAAAGGTCATGGGGTAATTCAAATAATATGAGTTAAATCTCTGGGGGGCAGTGATCTCCACCGTAAATGTCAGGACAGTCCGTCCACGTAGCTGGTGAGATATCGTTTGTCTGATCAAGGCTGGATCCTCGGCTGGGAAACAGGCCCGGAGGCTGCTTTATGGTAATTTCATTAAAAGCACGTCTATAAAAAATGAAATCATGTTCTCCTTTACGTTTCTTTCCAGTTGATATGGACATGATAGTGGAGCAACCATCAAGGACCAGTAAAGATCGTCTGAGATAGCAAACATCAGAGTCTCAGGTCCCAGTCGGTTGTAACATCATCATCCGTCTCTGGTGATCAGGACGTGAGTGCTCTGAAACATCACAAGTGGAATTACATTGTGTCGTCACACGTGTTTCAAGACTTGTGATTGGATCTCACTTTCCCTCTCTGCTCTAAATGCAGAAAAACAACAAGTACCTAATTTCTGTTTTGCAAAGACCAAAGGCTCAAATGGCCACGAGGACCCAGACCACGTCCGGATCAGATCCCAAATGCATCTTCACACTGGTTTTTTCTTAGAGCCGTCAGCTTGATACCAGGTCTGAGCAAGTTGCATGTTCCACATCCCTCCTCAGGCGTCTTAACACCGGCTCACACATGACTCATGTGACATGTAAATACTCACAAAGGAGACACGTTGGTCATCGGTTCACATTTGACCTCATCGCCTCTAAAAGGCGTTAACGACCCCACGAGAGGTCACATGTCTGACACCGTGGACCAGGCGGTCGGGGCCGAGGTTCTGATGAACGGGGAAACAACCTCGAGAGAGCAGCTGCCTTTGAGTCGCACTCCGGAAATAAACACGAGCAGAATGTGAGAGATGGATTTTTAGACGGTGAACCGTAACCTGAGCATCTGGCCCTGAAAGCTTTTCTTTATATTAATTTAATCGTCGGTGGTTTTCATCCATTGCAAACAAGGTGGTTGATTGTGTTTGTCTGACCTGACAGTGCATGTAGGAGAGTGTTGTTGAGTCGAGATCAAAGGGTTTGATCAACACTTGTGTTGTTGAGTCGAGAACTCCACAAAGCATGAATAATGCTCTTCAAGGCTGTGGATCCTCCATGGTCTGTTGCGTGAGTAGGATGTGTTGTTGTGAGGTGCAGGAGTTTGACTCTGCATCATCGGGTTCGTTGTTTTTACCTCCACCAAGGAAGTTCTGTCTGTTTCTTTGTAAACAAGATTACATCAAAACAACTAAACAACTTAACGGCTTTCCACGAACGCAGATCAGAGTCGGATCACAGGATTTCTCACTTTTTATAACATTAGGAGACTGTGTGATTGACCTTGATAATAAAAATCTGGCTTATTTAGAACTGATTCAATTTCAATATTGATAAAAGGGTCCTGACCCTTCTAAAAATGTAATAAGAGCCCTTTCATAACCCGAACAATGTGTGCGTATAGATTGAACCGCCGACCGTCTGGTTAGTGGACGACCCGCTCTACCTCCTGAGCCACAGCAGCCTGATGTCTTTCTAATTGTTTCTCTGCAGTTCTGCTCCAAACAAACACGTCCACAACTCTGCACAACGCAAAGAACATTTCTGTTTAATAAAAAAGTGAGTCACAGTAAAAAGAACCTCTTCATGGAGCCTGGTCCTCACATCCGAGGGCTTTCATTGGCTGAGAGCTGCACATCCACTGCACAGAGGGAGAAGCCTAAGTGCACAAATCAAGATATGAAGAAAATAAAGAAAATACAGTCGTTGAGTCTGTACATTGCTGTTTTTATATGATGTTCTGCATGTTTGCCTTTCAAAGGGTTTTGAGTTTCTTACTCTCCAAAGGTTCATTATGTTTTTGTTTGTACGATCAGAAACTCTACACACGATGTTAGTCACCTTCTGGCCGAGACGTTCATCAGAAACAAATCTTTTATTTAGTCAATAAAAAAGTATTTGAGCTTTTACAGCATTCTTTGTGTTGCGGGGCTAAAGGAAACAACACAACGTTGGCTCAAAGCTCCAGCTGTAAAACCCAGAACTGGCAAATAAAAAAGTTGATTTTGCCTCCGTCATCCAGAGCTGCTGTCGTAACTTCCCCGAGCCTCAAAGTCCGGTCTCACTGAATCATGAGCCGCTGCCGAGGTGTGGTGTCTGAGGCTTCTCGCCCTGACGAAGCACGTTTCTGGATTTAGTTCTTTACTCTGGAACTTTGCTGTTTTTAGCCTGAATGTTTGCTGAGATTAGTTCAGTCTTTAGTTTGGCTGCTGCGTTCAGATGAGCATATTTCCTTAGAAGTGTTATGGCAGCAAGTTCTGTTAAGTGCTCAGACGTGACCCGTTAACACAGAGTTTCACTTTCACACAAGCACAACTCAGCAGATTTCATCCCTTTATTTACACTGGTGGCCAGGACACGTTGTATTTGACCGATATGAGAGCTTTCAGAAATAAATGATTAACCGTCCAAGGTAAAACAAACGTAATGACAAACCGTGAACAAAGGAGCTCACGCTACTCAAATAAACAGAGGTCGCACGGAGGGTCGAGTGCCGGTGAGGGTTCAACCAGGAGACACACTGCAAACAGAACCACACAGAGACATGATGTCTCCAGTCTCCAGTTGGAATCGTGTTGATTAGGTTTGTTCATTTGTTGTTTAAAGCATCAATAGTCGACCTGCAGAGGCAACGCTATCATGATATTAACTTTATACACTGATCAACATCGCTGACATGTGAACATGCAGTATTTACATATTAAGCACATATCAGCCGCAGTTTTACAACAAATCCAAGTTCTTTATTCCCTGAATGTTCCACATTCTTCAGTAGCTTGTCTCTACTTGTGTCGGTTGCTGCTGGGTGAACAGTGTGTGTGTCTGTCTCCTGCAGCTGAAAACCAACACACCAGAGTGTAAATGTGATGACAAACCGAGACGACAAACCTAAATTCCTCCGTAGAGCTGAGGGGAACTGTTTGCGTTCATCAGTTGATGAGTTATTATAAAATCACTGGAGCTTTGAAGCTGCTGTGTTTAAAATCTACAGAAAACACACTCGATTATTTATTTTCATTTAGAATTTGTATTTCTGTTATAACCTGGGAGATGCTATAATCAGATCTTTATTTGATAATGGATTCTAAAATGAATTTGATTGGATGCTAACCTGATATGGATGATATCGAGTGGATGTTCTGCAGCTGTAGTCAGATCAACTCTCAGCCAATGAGAAGCTGCACAGACGTGTAGTGAACCAATCATACGAGCAGACGGATGAACAGAAAGAGCATTTAGCTGCAGACCATCCCACATGTGAACTACATGTGGAGACACAGACAGAAGATTGTCTGAGGCCATCAAGCCTTCCTGGAGCTGGGAGCATCTTGACTTTCACAGAGTTCCCTGAAACTAGAACTGTGGAAGATTCTAGGAACTTCAGGAACAGACCAGGAGGAGGAGGAGGAGGAGGAGGAGGAGGAGGAGCGGTGGAAACAGGGCGGGAGATAGCGGGGTTAGTGCGGTGGAGTGAGGTTACCAGAGGACTTTATTTATAGGACTACAAAAAGACAGAGCAAGGGAAGTGCTGGGACAAATAGTTTCATGTGGATCAAACGGGATATTCACGTGTCGGGTTCGGTTCTCATCATCAGTGAAGACACAGAGACAGAGGGTTTCACAGAAGAGAGGAAGGTCTCTGAAGACCTGAGGAAGAGTGTGATGAAGAGCGACTGGACCTGCAGAGCCTCAGAGAAGAATTAAACTTAAAGTAAAAAAGCATTTTAAAGTAAATGATTGACTGAACATGCAGGCAGCACACTCCATCATGTGCAGCAGAGCCACAGGAGAGGGCAGGTGCTCTACAGATGTCCACCTGCCTGCAGAGGACGGTCAAAACATACAGATGTTTTTACTGTGAAAGAGAGGAAGGTCTTTCACAGAAGACCTTCCTCTCTTCTGTGAAACATTTCATTTCTCCCTCTATGTGGTGTTTCCACTTTCTCTCATAGCTGCAGGTATTCCAGCTTCCTCCCAACATGGTTAACTGGTGACTAAATTGAACATAGGTGTTGGTATGAAGTCACCAAGAGACTCTGGTATTCCATGAGATCACGTTCAGAGCTCAGAGATCAGAGAAGATCCAAATCAGAAAAGGTTTGCATCCACTGTGAGAGTCGTTTGTTAGTCGAGTGAAATCCTCCCTGAGCAGACGAGGTATCTGCAGCTGCTCCTGACATTTTAGAAGAATGAACACATGACCTCCTCCTCCTCCTCCTCCTCCTGCAGGATCTACCAGGAGCACCTCTCACCTGGGAAGTTCAGAAGTGATGCATTTCAAAACTTAACACGTTTCAATGAGGACGAAGCACATGACCAGTTCATCTTCCACTGGCCAATCAGAACAACCACAAACGTCTCACTTCTGTCTCCAGAGTCGTTGACCCCGACTCTGGGTTCATACTCTGCTCATTAGACATTTTGATTTATATTATGTTTGTGTTGAAATCCGTATTATTCCACTCAGACCACTTTGCAGATCAGGCTCAGGTGGTAACTGCTGCAGGAAACCATTAACTCTCAGACTGGGATAAGGACGCAGTGTGTTCCAGTTTCCTGAGTTGAAATTGCTCCATGAATAAAATGTATTGTTGCTGTTATTATAAGACTGAGGCCCTTACTCCTGCGTGAATACCCAGGAGGCATTTCACCTCCAGCTCTCCCTCAGTGTGTGGTCGAGGGTTGTGCGTCGCTTTGTGTGAAATGTATCCTTTCCTATTTATTATTGTGTACACACACTGTCTGGAGTCGGCTCTCGTTCAGGACTCGACCAGTGACCCCTGCACTGGTTTGACACCGCCCGTCCACTGGTTGAATGAGAGTCTGCTCTTGTCTGTGGGGGAGAGTTCAAACCATGGCTTACATCAGCCGATACCAATAAAGACCAAGAACCACTCTCTCTCTCTCTCCCTCTCACACACACACACACACACACAGACACACACCGGCAGTATGAAGGGAACATACTGTAGTCGTCGGACATGTTTAGATGCTCATCTCTCCTCGCCATATTTGGCAGCGGCTCGGTGTGACACTCTCACTCAGTCACATTCCCCTGCTGCTCCCGACCGGGAGTGAACCCAGCAAACCTGACGACCCACCTCCTCCTCCACCTCCTCCTCCTCCTCTTCCTCCTCTTCCTCCTCCTCCTCCTCCTCCTCCTGCAGGTTCACTGGGTGATGTTCTGAGAAAAGCACTCTTCTTGGACAGCTGGTTGGTATTTGTTCTTTTTTTTTTCGTCGCAGCCAACGTGACAAAGTGTTGGCAGAGTGTCACTGAGCCTGAACTGTGTTCGGCAGCAGAGTCTATTTGTGAGCTTTGATCTCAACCTGCTGTACGTCACATGTGAGGAAGGAATGTTGCATCCTGGAGGTGGAAGGTGCGAAGGTATAGGAAGGATGGAATGAACCAAGCCTTCAGATGTTATTACAACGGGGGGGGGGGGGGGGGTTGTTGCTACCGACCGAGCCAGAAGCATGAAGTGCTTTTCAAACACGGAGGATTTAGATGTATCCACGACGTAGAGCACATCGTCCCAGAGCTCCCAGTCCGCTCCTCCACTCCGGACCATGTGTTCCAGCAGCAGCAGGCCCGGCCCACCCGGCTCTGCTGCCGTGGCGGGCCTCTGCCCCAGAATAAACTCAGGACGATGTCATCACGGGAATCGGATCTGTGCCGTGCAGCTGGGCTCGGATCGGAGGAACTCTACACTCCCTCTATTTCAGGCTGGAATGTGTTGGCGGCAACTCGCTGCCTCGACACTTTGGACACTAAAAAAAAAAAAAATGATATGTCAGGGTTCGTCACAGGTTCTGCACCTGACTCTGCTCTCTAGATATCCACTTAGATACCCCCCCCCCTCTCCAGCACACTGACACAGTCATCACTTTCTAACAGGTCACATTAATTGAATTTTACTAGTAACTCAAAATATCTCACATTTACTTCTAAAGATATAATTTCAGTTCCCCGAACTTAAAACTGCACCCAAACTGCATCAAGCTGTTCTGATCCCAGAACAGCTTGACCTATTTAACAAGATCACAAGTATTTCTTCAACCGTGAGGAATTAAGATAAATAACGACTAGGGCCTAATAAATCTCATCTAAATGTCACATGACGTGACGGAAAAAACAACATAATATGACATATTTATGTTGTTATGACTATAATTAACCATTCATGTGGAAAACCTACATATACAGCAGGCTACACACACACACACACACACACACACACGTTTAAATATGCAGAGCAAATAGTGTATGTGTCAGAGAACATGACGCCAGCTGGACTACAGCAGCTTCACTGTTCCACTCGCTCACAGAACATGTTGAACATCATGGAAACATCGTGATCTTTGTTTAATACACAAAACGTTAACATTGATATGAAGCACGAGCTCTAACGTGATTATGAACCACACTGTGGACTCTGGACTCTGGACTCTGGACTCTGGACTCTGGACTCTGGACTCTGGACTCCGGTGGCTCTTCATCGAGAGCTTCATCCAGCTCGTCGCCTACAATACGTGTTTTTACTTGGTTCCATGGTATTTACAGCAGGAAACCACAGAGGCCGTAAACCGACACACTCCGAGCCGCGGCGCTGAAGTGACTCTTTGAGCCGGTGAGGTTTGTGAGTGCAGCTTTTACAAAAACATTAACCTCACATCTGCACCCACAGCCCAGGGTTCTGGTGGAGAAGGATGGACTCAGCCTGCTCCCTGCTGCTGGAGACAGACTTACACTGAGCTCTTTAAACACACACACACACACACACACACACAGAGGCCGGTCGATCCAGCTGACGTGGCGTCCACACGTGGAGTAATGTGTGGAGAGGAAAAGGGAAAAAAAAAAACGCCGGGGAAAGTTCCAGCTGGATTTAAAGGGGAGGTTCACATTTAAAGTTCTCTGAAGATTCCCACAGGCTGCACTGGGGTCAGTGAGTGCACACACGTTATTTGAATATAGGAACCTAGAACCCTCGAGACACGGGAACAAACATGCAAAATCTGGATGAGCGAGTATTTACATGTTGGGGTTTTCTGTCTTAAAAACAAGAAACTCTCTTATTGACCCAAAAAACTAAATGTTGTAATGTTTTGCAAGTTGTCTTTTGTTAAATAACTGAGATGGATTTGTGTCTCTGCTCCTGAGATGAGACATGAATGACACTTTGTAAGTCTGGGTCATGGATCAGTGAAGTCCCCACGTCTCTGTTAGAGGGGTGCAGCGTCTGTCCATTAGAGGACAATCACTGGTTTGTTGTTTCTTTTATTTTGGGGGACAATCTTCTAAATTACTTGAATTGCCTGACGCCTCAATTATATGCATTTTAATTACTACACAACATCAATCAGAGGTCGTATTGTGACACAATTTTCTGATCTGAAGTGACCAAGGACTTGTTCTTCTCAACGATGGAAATCCTGTGTTCTCACAAGTGTCTGAAGAAGCCTCTGACTTGCTCCTCTTTGTTTTCTGAACGAGCCGTTTGAGAGAATCACGTTCAGGTTTGTGTTTTGAGTCTTTGAGGTTCACTGATCGTGTTCAGGAACATCAGCAGCAGACTCACTTTGGATGGACGCACACACTTGACTCACAAAGTTTGAGCACAAGGAGGTTAAAGGTGATTAAGACACATGTGTGTATCTGGGACTTCTCTCTGGAAACACCCCAAAGTGCGACAGGGCTCAGATTGAACATAAATAAAGCTGAGTGTCAGGAGACTGACCACAGACAGACCACAGACTGACCACAGACTGACCACAGACAGACAGACAGACAGATGGACTGAATCACATCCACTGAATCTTACTTAATATTTACTTTTTTAATATCCATAAAAAATGAACTTCCCTCCTGAGCTTGAGTATCTGGACTGAGTCACGTCAGACTCATGAAAACGAGAGATGAGCAGGAGGAAGGTGAAGTGAATCAGGAGTGAATCCTCATCTGCAAATATAAAACCACACGTTAACAAAACAAGCTCAGTCTCACACGTCTGCAGGATTTTTATTTATTTATGTATTTGGCTCTTTCACGTTACACATGTTGGTTTAAATATTATTTTATACTGAAACGAGGTATCGTAAGAAAAGGTCACATGACGGACAAGCAGCTTGTTTATTGGGCAGTTTTTGGCGAACTTTTCATCACAAGCACATGTGAGAGAATCTAAAAACTATAATTTCTTATTTTATTGTGCTCATGATTGTTGTTAACTTTCAGAATACTAGGTAAAACATTCTTTAAGTTGTGTCTGAATCTTACGGGTGTTGTTGGGTGAAAGCTCATCCTTAACAATGACCAGTGTTCCCATTAGGAATCATGTAGAAAACGATCTTATCTCCTCTCATTCTATTTATATTTTATTGTACAACAGTTTGGTCAACGCTGGTTGTTTTTATAAATAAACTTGATTTGATTTTGATTTGAAAACTAGAGGTTTCGACGCCTGTTTGTTGTGTTTCACTCGTCATTAACTGATTTCCTTCATTTCAGAGATCCACTGGCTGTGATATCCAGGACAGACCTCGAAGCAGCTCCGGCTGGTGAAGGCAGAAACACACAGAGATGCTTTATTGACCCTGAGGGAAGTTGAGTCTTCCACTGGCTCATCAAACAGTCAAACACAAGAGCAGTAGAACAATAAAAAATAATAAAAAGTCAAAACGAGTCAGGAAGGTGAAGGTGACGAGAAACTCACAGAAGCATGAGATGAAGAACGACATGAGACACTTCCACATGTCAACAGACAGATGGACGGACACACACACTAAATACTGTGGAAGACAATGAGACTCAGGTGAGACACATCAGGATGCAGGTGAAGGTGATCAAGGAAGCAGGAAAAAGGAGGAAGTGAAGGGACCTCAAACCAGAAGTGAGTTTCAAAATAAAAAAAAGGATATGACACACGGAGAAACCTGCTGCAGGGACACAAACGGAACGTAATAATTAATTAAACACAGAATGCGAATCCAGTAGCACAAATACACAAAAGCAAAGTCCGAGCAGGAACTCATAACATTTAAATTGAAAGTCCAGAGACGCTGGAAGTCCCCGTCTGCGTCTGGTGACCTCACTTCCCAATGTGCAAATAAACAAGTTCCCTATTTCTGTTCCCAACGGTTTTTTTTCAGCTCCTTCACATCCCAGGACGGATTCGCACTGTGGACACATGTGACCCAGACCACCTCAGAATCTGGTCTGGTGTGGACCACTGTCCCATCTGAGTCTGTTCACACCTGAACTTTCATGTCCTCTTGTGACCAGTTCTAAAAAACACACATGTTGATACCAGTGGTGAACAAGGCAGCCGCCCACTACCCAGGTTTCTTTTATTTATTTTAAAAAACCATCTAAAATCCTGAGGCATGAGTTGAGCTGCTCCACCAGCACGGGCCATTAAACTGGGTGTTCAGCTTCTCTTCTGATTCATCGTGTGTGATTCTTATAATTTCCACCAGGTTATAAACCACACCGTGAGTCACAGTGGATCAGAGTCTGACTAACTCCTGAAATAAATCGGTACAAAACGTCGGTCGACTCGTCTTGGTGCGTTTTTTGGTTCGTGTTTGATATTTTCCATATTTCTGAGGAAGGAAATGAGTCGAATCCAGAAGCCGCCCACGCTCAGAGGGAAGCACGGTCATTCCAGAAGCGTCTGCACCTGTTTGGCAAAGGAAATCTCTGCAGGAAGTTCATCTCTCAGTCGTCCTGGAGAAAAATCATTTCATTCCTCGACTCCTCCTCTGGGCTCAACGCCGTCCTGAACGTCTGATTATTGTAGTTCAGTTTGTGCCGACCATTTAAACCTGAGCCTGCAGAGGTCAGGTGAGCAGAGAACAACAGGAAACATGAACAAAGTGACGGGGACAGAGTCCACAGTATTTGCTTCCATGCTTCCAGCCAAAGTTAATCAGCCGTCTGGGTATTTTCCAAAGTAAAGGTCTTCTCTGCACATAACGTTCCCTCTGGGTTTCCCCCGAGTGTCTCAGCACCGGAGCGACAGAAAGAGGGAAGAGCATCGAACTAAAAATACTTTAATTCATTTATTGTTCCGGACTCAGATCAATGAGTTCGCTCACACGCGGGATTTGCGTTTCAAAGTTTAAATTTACTTTGGTTGAATTATTTTAAAGTGTAGCTGCAAATCTCCTGGATCGATGAGGAGGCGGCTGCAGACTGAGGTGTCTGAGCATTAGAATCAGCTGGAGGCAGTTTAACTAGGGAGGACACACACACACACACACACACACACACACACACACACACACACACACATAGACACACACTGATTTCACAGGAGCTTTTGTGCCCTGAAGCATTATTACCTCTGACAAAGAGGTTGTGTATTTGTTGCTGTTTTCCACTCTCCAGACCTTGTAGCTGTTATTGTAAAAACTAAACAATAATAGCGATGACAAATATTTGTATTATTCCATGTCTCAGAATGTTCTTTTCCTCAGTGGTTAGTCTGTTCAAACCCCTTACAAGCAGATTTGAAAAGTAAACAGAAACCATGTTGGAGAATCCTTTATGTGTCCCCTTAAGACCCTAAATGTCCCGCCTGCTAACACGGAGGAGGCAGGGGTTTGTGACCTGTGCTGCAAGCCGCCACCAGGGGGCCAGCCACACCCTTCGGCTTCTGTTTTGGTAGCTTCAGTTGTGTATTTCAATAAGTGAGAGGTTTAAAGTGTGTTTCCATGTGTCCAGAGAACATTAGCACAGATGTAAAAGTGTAAAAGTATTCGGAAGCTGCAGCAGATGAAGCCTCCTCCTCCTTTTCTCTGAGCGTATTCCAGGAATTTCCTGTGAAAGCTAAAGCATCAATTACGCTGGAATGATTCTCTTTCTGTGTCAGACTAAAATAAACCTCCCAGTCCCCTGAGTGTGGGACCTCAGGTTAAAACAGCTTTTATTGTCAACGTGTGTATTTAACCGATGATCTACAGGATTCTAATGACTGTGTTTAGATCTGTAGGTAGAACCCTCTTCAAAGTGAAACACAATCATCCAGAGCCCAGAGAATAAACAGGGATCTGTAGATATTCACTTCTCAACCCAGTTTCCATCCCAGCGTCTAGACGGCTCTGGACCCACAGTTCCCACAGCGGAGACGAGGACCAGAGACGTATAACTAAAGACAACCAGTTTGAGTTTCTCTAACGCGTGAAGACGCACAATATTCGTACGTGTTTTCTTTTTTCTGACAACACTGCTCAGCTCGGATTCAACGCAACTGGTCAACAGAACCACTGACTACAACTTTTCCTTTCTCCTCCTGTGTGTATGTGTGTGTTGTGTGTGTGTGTAAATCCCAAAGCTAACATCCGTGGTTGGTAGATCCCAGCTGATAGAGCAGCGGCAGCTCTCCCTGATGGCATCATAATCCAGAGACAGGAAGAAGGTGGATGAGTGTGTGAATGCAGAGCCAACACAAACACACACAAACACACACAAACACACGCACACACACTGCTGACACAAAAGGAAAGTATGTACGTGTCGGTGTCCTGGATAACTGTTTTTTTCTTTTGGTTCTTGACTCGATTTATAAAAAGTCTTAAATTATAATCATTTCTTTGTTTAGTATAATAATATAATAATAAATATTGATTTACCTATATATCCAAACTCATCCCAGGATGCATTGAACTAAAGTAACTTCTATAAGTATCTGTAAAATGTTGAAAGAAAAAGGTTTAACATCCTTCTCAGAATCCATCAATGCAGCACATCTGCCTTTTCCAGCGGCTGACCCTCTAGTCATCTGTCTTCAGAATATTTTACTTAATGTGTGTGTGTGTGTGTGTGTGTGTGTGAGTGTGTGAGTGTGTGAGGTTCTAAGATTTCTGTCCGGATAACGTTGTTGTCTTCCAAACAAATAATGAATCATGAAGGAGATCAGTATCCTGACTCGTCCTTGGGAGAGTCCTCGTCCTCCGTGTCCTCGGTGGAGACACATTCACTCTGTGATCGACTGCTTCTGGTGGTTTGAGGAAAATCACAATACACAATCTTCCTTCAAGGAAAAGTAAATGAAATCAGACTGGATATGAAGCCTCGATACTTTTAGGTTTCGATGCAGGTTGATCATTTCAATTAGTGACTTTAAAAGGTTTTAATAGTTTAATGTTCAGAAAACACATCCCTGTCCTCGGACTGTCCATCGCTGCAGCTCCTCTTTACAGCCTCTGTCTCAAACACTGGATTTAAACACCTGTCCCTTTAAGGCCCGCCTCCTGATGAAGTCTGCACCGATTGGCCAGCTGAAACACTCTGTTGTGATTGGTCTGCTGTGTAGTAACTATCAGTGTATGTTCTCGCTTTACCTGACTTTGTTTTGTGTCGGTCCAGAGCAGCCAGCTTCATACGTCTCCTTTAAGATCTTATTGGACTGAATTCTTGCTCAGGTTGTTTCTTCTTTCTTTTTCCAGTTGATTAAATATTTAAAAGTAAATCCCAGTTTCAGTCATATGCAACATTTACCATTGAAGAACTTGTACAACCATGTGATGTGAATCTGAAGTTTTGGGTTTTCCAGTTGCCTGGAGGTTGTGTTGAAACCGAAGAACATGACAAACCCACATTCATGTTTCTCACATGATTGATCTTAACTCTCGGCCATGAGGCTTCATATTTGTGGCTTTAACTTATTTATCCCGACAAACATTGGATTTGATTGTAATGAAAGTTGTTGGAGTTGTTCGTGTTCTCCTCATGATGAAGTGTAACGCTGCTGATCCCTTCACTTTTCACTGATTATCATCATCTGGTCAAAATATGAATTTGTCCAAATTTGACTAAAAACGAACAAAGATTTTTTACTAAATCTCAATAATATATTTAATATAATTTATACAGTATAATGTTAATCAGCTGTGTGTCTGTGTATTTTCTACATGTTGTTGTGTTTAGTACGACTTCATGTGAACTCTTCTTCAGTGTTGTGTTGTTATCTACACGTCAACACAACTTCAGCAGATTAGTCACAAACAGTAAACATGAGTCTGAACGACGGAGATAAAGGTGAAATGATCCAGAGCTGAATCACTGGGTTGTGTTGTTCTGCTCCTGTGAGAACTTCAAATGAGCCAGTGATGACTTTAATATCACACACACATGCATACACACGCACACACACACACAGACACACACACAGACAGACACACACACACACAGAGCACTACACCCCTGACACATAATTGTATTTCCAGTATCCAACTGTTCTCTGTGGAATGAAACGCTGGTGGACAGCTCAGCTCTGACACACACACACACACACACACACACAGACACACACACACACACAGACACATACACACACACACACACACACACATAGATCATAGCATCTGAATGAAATTACAGTCTACTTGAGTAACTTCCTCTGTGTGTGGGTTTGTATGTGTGTGTGTGTGTTTGTGTGTCTGTGTGTGTGCACCATGGTAAGGACTTGATAGTCTGAGGTACATGGTCGCCACCCGGAGGTTGACAGGTGTAACTGACGCTCTGATGATTGAAGGAGAAACTTCAGGAGAAAAGAGCAGGAATTATTTAAGAATCATATCAAATATAAGATTAAATAAATATCAGTTGAGTTTGTTCTGTCTGTTTCATGTGAGTGAATAACGAGGATCAATCTGAATCTGCTGCTTCGACCATGAATCACTTCATCGTCCACGATACAGAAATGAAGCCGACACAACAGAGACATGAACGATCCCATCGATTCGCCCACTCCACCATCAAGTATCAATTCAGCTACTTAAAACCAGACTAACAACTGTAATGAGAACGATCTAAAAGGATATAAACCATCTTTGAGAACAACTTATTTGATGTGTTCTATAATATAGAGCCTGTGCTGCAACCAGCCACCAGGAGGCGATGGAGACTTCTGTCAACAGGAGCCCCACGTGAAGCATCCGAATTAATAGTAATTTTGATAATAGTTTTTATTGTAATGAGGAAATCAAGCATGTCTGTGAGAAACATGACTTCAGGTTCTACTGGAAACATTTAATGGTTTTGAGACGGTGTCTTGACTCAAACTGGGCTGAGTGTGTGTGATGGATCTGAACCAGAGAGAACGAAACAAAGATGGATGACAAGAAGAGGTCGTACACCCACCTCCTCCACGTTCTCAGATGGGACATGAACCAAACTAAAACTAAAGATGGTTTCTGTCTTTTTTTGGTTGTTCTCATCACACCGATGTTTCTGATCTGTTTAGTTTTAATAAGTTATCTGATGATATAAACACAGATCCAGGACAATAGGAGGAAAAGGAGACGTGTCATCATCATCATCATCATCATCATCATCATCATCATCATCAATCATCCAATCAATCCTCTGAACAGTTGTTCACAATTAAAACATACAATGTTTAGTAATAACTTCTCCTGCTTTTCTATAATTTGTATTTAACATAAGGAAATTATATTTGTCAGGTTAAAATAAATAAAAAGGAAGTTCACAGATGAAGCTGGTGAATTCAACATTTATTTTCAGTCATTTTAAAAACGATTCTGAGGACAATCAGAATATAAATACATTTGTCTCTCTCACGCACACACACACACACACACACACACAGACACACAGAGACACAACCCATGCCCCTGATTTAGATGTTAAAAGGTGCAACAACCAACCAACAGTTGAACTTTCATCATCAAACTGCTTCATCAGCAGCTTTTAACACACACAAGAGATTTTTTTAATCATCAAACTTTCTTTTTAATGTCAAAACACTCGTAACACCTGTTGACCTTCACATGACCTTCACATGACCTTCACACGACCTTCAGACTCCGTCACAGTGAACTACGTCTGCTCTACATCACGTCAACTGAAGAGTCAGGACAGAAAGTGAGAAGCATCGAAACCATATAAAAAATAATGTTCCAGTTTCGTAAAAGTCTAAAATTTCTTAACTTTCGTTGAGATTTAATACAATAAGAAATAACATGTGACATTTTTTAATTAATTTACATTATTACTGGGACAAACTCATGTGAAGACAGTGATGATTATAGTAACTGAGTTGATGTCCAGTTAAATTGAAGATTTTCGATCTCACAGATCGGAAACGAGGGGCGAACACTCAACACGGCTTCGATCACGTATTGGCGATCGGACTCGAACGTTGAACTGCGTCGTGGTTCGACCTCGTCTCGTAGCTCGAGCTGCGAACTACGGACTTATACGTCTTTAAATTCAGAGTTTATCTCCAGGATTCAACAGGAAACTTTTACGATATGAAGAATTCTGAACAGTTTAGTGGATTTGTTCAGGGAGCAGGGGATCATGGGTAATATCCAGCGTTGAGTTGGGTTCCAGTTTGAGTTTTTTTCTAAACTTGAAAACCATTTAATCGTACGTGAAGCCCGACAGAATGAACCACCCACGTGTGCCTGCAGAGGGCGCTGCTGCTCAGTAATAGTAGCATAGTGCTGCTTTAACGAGCCACAACACATGGAAGCACCATACCAGGACTCTGGTGACACCTAGAGGACGATTGAATAAAACAACATGGGAGACGGAATTGAGAAATTGCTCAAAATCTTTAAATAATTACATAATTTTTGTCATTTCAACAATTCTGCTGTTGTCCCGCTCCAGGTGGGAGACAAACGCCCTCTAGTGAAACATTGGAGATAAAATGGAAATAATTTTGATTGTAAGATAAACGAATGAGCCCAGATCTGACCAGAGGACAGAGATGAACAAGTGGAAAACAACACAACCTCCAATCAGATGATATATATATATATTTTTTTTTTTATAAATGTCATCAGGTTGTTAAATTACATACAAATCCTACACATAGTGGCTTTAAATCACAAATCTGACTTTTACAGTGTTGATTCACGATCTGCTTGTTTGACAAACTTTGAACTCATTAACTTTTCAGATGCTCCTCAGCTTTAAACACGAGGGACTGGAATGTGATGACCTGGGATCAGTGTTTAACCGAAACAAGTGACTCGACTAAAGAGCGGCTTTAAAGAGCGAGTGTCAAAAAACATACGAGTCTGGCGTCTTTATTTTTATTATTGTCAACAAATCCACTGAAAAGACCCAAAAAACTAAGATGAATTTAACCATCTTTTCAAAACTCTGTGATTTTCTGAATGAGTGTCACTCAAATCAGAATAAAACAGTCAGGGATTTGTTGGGTGAGGATCTCTAGCAGCAGAATGTTGTGTGTATGTGTGTGTGTGTGTGTGTTCATGATAATAAAGGAACATGTCCCTCGTTTTAACACTGGGGCTCCTTGATATGTTTTTAACAACAATGGAGTTCTATGGCACCGACGAGGACACGTCACAGTTTAGAAACACAGACGACACCTGGTTTCATCATCCGTCCTCCTTGGATCAGGTCTGAGATCTGATCCGTCTCCGTGCTGATTTGTTTTGCACAAACCAACACAATATCAACACTGACCAACACATCATAACTTCAGTTTCAACGTTTAAAAAAATGTCTTATTTCATAGTAAATTTGCACGAAGCTCATTGATTCATTCAGATATGACGATTTGAGCCGAAGCTGGTTTCAGTCTGTCGGGAGAATTTGTTGACAATAAGAAAAATACACAATATATCATATGAATTAATACAACACAATGTTTGACAAAAAAACAATCATTTAGTGATCACACAATCTGTCCCAACAGTTTAGCTGATAAGGAAACTAAAAGGTTTTGGGTGACGTTCTCCTTTTAAAGGTTCTCAGCCACAGACCTGCTCTCCAACATTCAGTGTATTGATCCGACAGTGACAGGACGGAGGGACGCCCCCCCCCCCCCCTTTCCACAAGGAGGCTCCTGGAGACGGGGTCTGAATTCATGTGGCGTCCTCGTCTCTTCACAAAGTCTCGTGTCCACGTCTGATTCTCACTCTGTCCTGTTGTCATCCACTTAAATGAGAGGGAAATTCACAGAGGCCCCCCCCCCAGTGCTTTTTCCAGGAGAGAAGAGAGACGGAGGAAACTTGGCCGACCTCAATGTCTCTCTCTCTCTCTCTCTTTCTCTCTTGCTCAGTCTGACAGAAGAGGGAGATGGAGGGGAAACCAGCCACTCGCTCCTGTTTCCAAACTTCTCCCTCTTCACCTCCGTCCCTCCTCCTCCTCCTCCTCTTCTTCTTCCTGTCTCTGTATCCGTGTCTTGGTCTGTGTTGCACCGTGGAGGCCAGCGGGGGTGGGGTGGGGTGGGGTGGGGGTGCTAGGACGCTTTGCCCAGCTCTATTTTCTTCTGGATGACCCGAGCCGAGTGGTAGATGAGCGAGTCGATCAGACCGGCCACTGCAGGTCAGATTCAGACAGGAGACAGGACACAGTGTGAGACTTTAACACTTAGACTTCTACATTTGACCACATAGTGTTGAATGAAACACACACACACAAACACACACGCACACACACAGAGAGAGAGAGAGAGAGAGAGAGAGAGACCGACCTGTGAAAACACCTCCGATAATCGCACAAACTCCTGTTAGGAAGTGTGTGAAGGATCTGAACAGAGAGAGAGAGAGAGAGAGAGAGAGAGAGAGAGAGAGAGAGAGAGAGAGAGAGAGAGAGAGAGAGAGAGAGAGAGAGAGAGAGAGAGAGAGAGAAAATATATTTAGATAAACAGATACACAACTTGAAAAGTATCTGATAAACATTATAGTTCCTTTAAGTTACTTTATTTATTCAAAATCATCTTATTCTTTATAATCTGCAGGTTCTTGGAATTTTTCCAAAACTGTAAATATAGTCAGTAAGTGAAATATTTTAAATTGTTAAACCATTAAATAAAGGGAAAGGTTCATTTTTAACACAACTACACATGAAACAATAATTAACACTGAGGTCCTACCTGTGTTTCTCTGTGAATTTAACCATCATGGGCGACAGCTCGTACAAAACAAAGACGCCCGGCAGCCCCTGGTCTCCTATCAACCCGTTGGCCACCTTTTCATGTCTGGTGACGGAGAACTGGTTTGTTTTCACCACCTGGAAGAAAAACAAAGAGACGACAGGACTCTCAGAAACACAGATCGTCAGAACAGTAACGTACGATTGTGAATTTACTTTTGTTTTATCTAAACAGCATAAATATGTCAAAGCAAAGAGATGAACGAGAGTGAAAGGAAGAAAACATTGGACTCACTTCTCCGTCTGTTTTCACGTAGATCGTGGGAACGATTTTCACAAAGTACTGGTACATCATGGACGCTGTGTGAGGAGAAGAAATCATCTTTTAAACTAATGGAAGAAAGGATAGAAAGTGATGGGCATCTGTGTTCGATGAGATATTAAACTGAGCCACAGGTTAACTCACCTCCCTTGAGAAAATGTTAAAAAGTTAAACAGATTTTATGATTCGTAAAGTGAGACAGAGGTAGTGGTTTATGAACTTTAACAAGATTAAGACCTAACTAAATGATTTTGAAAAGGAGAACTTTATATTTTAACCTATTTAAGACTTTTTAAGGCCTAAAATTCAGATTTCAGACCTTTTCAGAAATTAAAACCCAGGAAAAAACGGAACTGGAACTAACAAAGTAAAATAGAGTGGACTCAGACAAGTTAAAATAATCCAAAATAGTTTTTAAATCGTCAGAAGCTGATAAGAGTTATAAAAAAATCCACTTTTAATAAACTACACTATTTGCACATCCACCGGGGGGCGCTGTGGACCTTTCCCTGCAGCTCAGTCCCCCTCTTCAACCGCCTCGTCTGTCCCGTTTCCTCTTCCCGGTGATGGAGGTCTGCTGCAAGAAGCTTTAAACCCGCAGCTGCGCTCAGAGACACGGTCGAACATCCGGAGAGGAACCAGAGTCCAGACTCCGTTCGAACACACAAGTCAAGGTGAGACACGATTCTGGAGAATGATCCAGAAAAATGTTCCGGAAAACCAACAGGGACACGAACCCGAGGTGAACACGCGTCGTGTTGATCTGTCAAGGCCACAGCTGACGTTAGCATGGAGCTAGCATGCTAAGCTAACACAACAAAACGAGCCTGTTGGGTTTTAAGATTTAATTTGACTAATTTAACGCGATTAAAGTTTTGATGTTTGATTTCAGCGGAAACAAATCCTCTCTGGTTTTTTGGGGGTTTTAATAAAACCGACTGGAAACTGAAGGTTAGCACCAGGATGCTAGCTATCGTTAGCCCAGCCTAGCTTACATATTCACACTGGTTACACAACTAATAACACAAATCAAAAAGATAAAGCAGCAGCAGCTTTAACACCACGAGTCTTCAGTGAAGACCAATACAAACAGATGAGCTGAGTCATCACTAGTTAACAGAGAGGTCAGCTGATTAGAAATAAACTGACTCATGTTCAATCTTTAAAATAAATAGTTCATAGCACCAAGATAAATTAATTCAGTTTGCAATAAATCCTTGTTTTTCATTATCTGCTGATTATTTCTTCGGTTTATCGATCGTTTTTTAAGAAAATGTAAATAAACTGTAGTAGAAGATCAAAGATAAAGCTTCCCACAAACCAAGGTGACCTCCTCAGATGTTCTGTCTGATGGAAAAGTTAATTATCTATATTCAGTTTATCATCACAAGTAATAAAAAAGCTTTAAAACCTGATGTGAGAAGCCAGAGAGATTAAATATATTGAGGACTCACTTATAAAAAAATGGTTACTAATCAAAATTAGATAATTCATACGTTGTCGTGTGTTAATGATGGTAATTAACTAAATAAAAAAATTGGTCCAGATGCGTGATTGGGAAGTTGATGCAACAATTCTCCCACAATGCATTGCATTAAGGAAATGACTGTAGAAGCAGCCCAACAGAGTAGATATTATTCATTCTAAACATAATTGGCATTTTAAAGAAGCAGTATTTTTGCATCTTTTAAATGTGTTTATTTATTCAGTACTATGAGTAAATATTACTACATTATTTTGTATTCTTCCGTCCTGAGTGCATCATCGAACTGACCTGAGGCTCAGATAAATAAACCTGCTGGGTTCCCATTAACTCTCCAGTCTTATGTACAGTATTAATATGTTGGAATATAACTTTGACCCAACATGTTGACAATCAACTAAACTTTAACTCCATCATATCCTGACTCAGATGCCAGTGGCTGTAGGTCCGTACGGCCAAGGCCAGGCCCAGCCCAGCTGCTTTGACCGGGTCAAGATGGGCTTCATGATGGGGTTCACTGTGGGATTGGCTGCTGGCGCCATGTTTGGCACTTTCTCCTGTCTCAGGTAAAACCAAACAACCACTCCGTCTGTGGTCTAACTGAAAATATGGACATGTTGTTGAAATGGTCTTTAGTATTTGCAGAGTTTAACTTTTCCTTTACCCACCAGCACCTTAAGTTTCCCTGGACTAATTGTTTTTTAGGTGACACTCATCAGTCTGTGTATCGACAACCTTTTTCTCTTCAACAGATCTAATCCTAGAAATCATGTTTCGATTGTGCAAAGACGTTGATGTGGAATCGTACACTATCATTAAGTTGTGACTCTAAAGAAATAGTGCTTTACACCCTTGGATATAGAATTCATCACTGGCTCAAGGAGTTACGCCACAGATTGATGGGTCTTGATTGTTCAAGTTAAAGGAATAATGTCTGCCTGCTCTAACGTCGATGAAACCGTCTCCTCTGTGTCCAGGATCGGAATGCGGGGCAGAGAGCTGATGGGCGGAGTAGGAAAGACCATGATGCAAAGCGGCGGGACGTTCGGCACCTTTATGTCCATCGGAATGGGAATCCGCTGCTGAGGAGGAGGAGCCACCTCCTCATGACTACACAGCTATGGGACTTTTCCAAAAATCTACATCCACATCTCTCTGTCTGTCCGCTGCTGTCACACTCTCAACCTGAAGTCTAGTTTTGTCAATAAAAGTTCAGATATGTCCAATGGGTTTTCTGAGTGTTTGTGTTGTAATTTCTGACGCTGTCAACTCAGAGTGACAGACACAAAACACTGATGTTTAGGTTGATAGAAAAATCCAGACAAAACCAGACAAAACCAAACTTCTCAGCTGAGTTGATGTAACGTTACATTCGCTGTGATGGCAAACAACTATGGAAAACTATGGTTGTACATTTTGTAAGAGTGAGCTTCAGTCTCAAACCAAACACTAACTCATCAAACTGCATTATGGTCTGTAAAAGTGCAGATTCCATTAATGTAGGTGTTTGTTCTACATATGCTAATCAGCATCTTAGTGTGAGTTAGTCCATATCTGTATTTTAGAGTCTGATATAAATGTGCTTTTCTATTGATATTACCTGTTGTGGATGTATAATAAAAGTTCAAGTCCCCTCCAATCAACAGCTACATAATTAAAGGCTGTAAAATCGTTCCTGAAAGTCAGTTCCGACATTTCCTCAAAAGTGCAGGATGTGGAAACTCACATTGTCATAATGTTTGTCTGGTTTCAAGTTAGCGCCTGAATAACAAATTTCTATCAGCATCAATATCCCCCTTTTATTATTAAAGATTAAAAAACTGATTACATTGTTTTACTTATATTATAGGAGGACTTTGTAACATCTGTCCAGGGACTATAGATAAAATAAACCTAACTGCATTCAAACCGATGATTATTAATGTGCACTGTCCTTGTTAAATAAAGCAATCAAAGGATTTATGAGTTAGTGCAGGGTTATCTTTAACAATATTGTCCAAACCCTAAACGTTACTGTTAAACTACAGTGTTTGCGTTTTGTTGACATGTTGAAAAGAGAAAAAGGTTTGAATCCCTGACCTTGTGGTGCAGTGACGTCTGTCTCGTCCAGCGGGTTGACGATGCCGGGGTAGTCTTTACCAAACGACAGGTGTTTTATCAGATGGGTCATGTTTATCTGCAGGATGACAGAGACAGGGATTAGGAACTCTTTTTATACATATCTAACATTAATCTTCCTTTGTCAAAAGCTCTTCTTTCTCAGTTTGTGGGTTATTCAGAAAGATCATGGTCTCGGGATCATCGACTGAAGAGGCTTAAAGAAAAATATCATTAAATGTAATTGAACAGTTACAAAGAGAAAAGTAATGAGAAATATTTATCTAATATCAATATATGTGATATTCTACCATAACAGTCAATGCAAGTTTTGGGTCATAATTTTACTAAAACTACACAAACGTCCACCAGGAGCATGTAGCACACAAATTAATCTTAAAATATAAACATATATTTTTAAATACCAAGAAACATGTGTATGACTTACGTTGTCTAAGCCGAAACTCTGCAGGTCGTGTACTGCAAACAAGAAGCAACACATCTCGTTATTCAAGTTGTTAAAAACACTTTGGATAAACATTAGTAAAGAAACACAGATTGTGAAGGTTACTTCAGGTTCAGATGGTTCAGAACTGTCCTCGGGACATTGGTTAGTTTTGCAGAGGAGGTAAATAAAGCTGAGGGCAACAGTCACACACAGGCACCGCACCAGAGTTAGTCACTATTCTGAAAGACGGATTATTCTGCCATTTTAAATTTTAAATTAAGCTTTGGTCCCATTTTAATGTTCAGGCTAGAGAGTCGCTGTCCTGTTCAGGAAACAGTTAAATAAAGATAAGAGATCAAACAACATGATTCTGTAAATCAATATCTGTTGTTTCTTATTGATCAGTGTAGAAGCTACAGGTGGGCTTCTCAATGTAAAGTAGGTTTTATTACAGTGGGACCAGTTCACTAGAAACACTGAAATCAGCATGCTGGTATTTCATCGAGAGCAGCTTTGTGAACATGTAAACTATGTTACTGGGAATGATTGGGAATTAGCCGTTTCCAGTTTGTTTCCTCCTTCCCACTTTATCTAACACCTGATTGGCTGCAGATATAAACTGTACAAACTTGACCCAAATATGATGAGTGTTCAAACACAGTGGTTGTGTCCAGCTTGTTGTCTCATGTGACTTGAGACTACAAACAGGGTCTCCTGAGGAGGTTACAGGGGTTGACTCACTCTACACCTTCACTGTCTGTTCTGTTTTTCTTTCCTCTAGTGTTTTTTTATAGGTTTGATGTGAATGTTAAAGTTAGGCAAAGTTAAAGTCTGCCATAAAGAGAGCCCCCCCCCAGAAAACACTGGAGCTGCTGAAGCCACGTCAACAACAAAGACTTATTCTTTAACTTATAGAGAAAAACTTATCCAAAGACTTTGTCAGCAGTGAGTAGTTCTACACAACACAAGTATAAAATAGTTTCAAATTAAATACAATTAAAATCAAGTCCTGCAGCAAATATAACTTCCACATTAAGATGTTTAGATGTTTTACGTACAAAGTCAGCTGCACACTTGCTACAGTACAATCTACAGCATAATGAGTATAGGACAGTTGCAGCCCCACACCACAATGAGACTATTCAATAAAAACCAATATGAAAATCTGCAAAGAAAGATGGACTTACTTTCCACAGCGTGCACTGCAGAAAGAAGAGAGAAGAGTCACTATAAGGACGCAGGTAGACAACAAACCACATGGTGTTCATGTGTGTGAGGGGCTGCACTGCTCCGACTACATGTGATTCATGCTCAATACTAACTCTATGAAGACATGGGGAGTGATGCAGGACGACACTACACTTAGAAAAACTTACCTCAGATGTAAAAGTCATATTTTCATGTTGAGGATTTGGTTTCAAAGTATTAAAAGATTAACTCGGTACAGTTTGATTCCTAAAGCAGTGATTTCACATCACGTCAGAGGATATTATCGAGGAGGGATTATGTTTTTTGATTCTGTTTCTTCAGAGTAATCATGTAGCGCTGAACACAAAGGGTTGGGGGTTCAACGCTTGACACTCAGTCCAGGGTAAAAACTGTCTAGGACCAAATCCTCAGCCAAATGTGATTCTTGTCTCTTGTTTCTGCCGCTGAGTTTTCAGACATCACATCAAACAAAATTAATTCATCAGATTCATTGATCACACACAGATATCACAGGAAGATGGAAAGTCAATTTTCATGAATAAAAAACAAATTCCAATCAGGACTCTAATTCAATGGCCCTTGTTTTTCTATTTTAGCATCAAAGTAGTAATTTGAGCTTTTAAATGAAAAAAATGTTGGCTTTTTTTTTCTTCAATTTACAAGGGAATAACAACTATCTTGATGAAACGAATATCAAGTATATTTAGGCAACTTAAATGCTCTTTAATGAGCATTTGCAATTTGTTGTAGCTTGATTGGATTTAACAGGATGATTGGTGGAGGAATGTGTTCTACTAAGAGACATTTATAGTTTTAGCATGTGACGGCCAATGCTTTTAATGTCCTGTCCTCTGGTGAATTAAGTGAACAGGTGAAACATGAAGCAGACGGACAAACAGAACAGCTCAGTCAAGACAAAACTAAATCACACAATGATGACAACAGCAGCGAAAGGAAGAAACAAAGGGGACGGAATAAAAACGCTGAGAAAAAAGAAAATGAGTCAGGTTTTAAAGGTTCAACTGAAACAGATAATGTCCTTTGGATTAAAACTAAAAATAATCTGTCAGAGCAAAGATCAAGGATTTCACGACTTCCCTATTCAGTGAAACATGTGACACAGTATGTGACACGGAAATCCCTCACTACCAATCACCATATTGTCCACTACATAGTGAGTTGGCCATTTTGTAGATCTTTTTTCCAAATGTGGTGCGCTCATTGTTTCCCATAATGCACCATGAAAAAAAGTGTCCAACTGATGGACACTGACCGAGTAATCTATACCATTATCTCTACCCTCATAGTAAAGTAGGGGTTAGTGAATGAGTGGGTGATTTCGGACACAGTCTTTCATTAGTTTGTATTTTACATCCTGGTTGGTTAAAGATAAGATGGCTGAAACGTAGATGAGGGTGAGACGATGTGTCAAACAACGTGGACAAGCTGGTACAGCTGGTGTCTGACCATCAATGGGCGACATACAGCTACAGATTCCAGCTGACTGCAGGGCTGCACAGTTGAGCCCCAATTTTTCATGTTAAAATGTTAATTAAAACATTTTCACATTTCCAGTTCTCACACAATTAGAACTGGTCCTGTGCATCCCTGAGTTATGATCAATGAATGGTTGGTTAATTCACGTGTGGTTCTATGTAGACGATGAATAGACAGATACTGGTGAACACACACGTCAAAAGCTTCTGAACACCCTTTTCTAAAACAGCATCCTGGAGTTCACTAACTCACCTTAAATCTATCAGACAAGGTCTCAAACTCAAGATGGATTCATATTTATGTGTTAAGAAGTAACAGCATAGTTTCGGAGTTATGATCTGATCAGGGCCTCAAGCTAAAGAATGTTTCCACCCACAGATCTGACTCATATCTGTAGAAGCAGCGGGTGTTCAGAAGTCTTTGAATGGTTAGTCGTGTATGAATGGAGTGAATCAGCTGCAGGTCTCACCGTGGACGTGCGACTGCTGGAAACTTTTTCCTGGAGCAAAGTGGAAATTTCCCGCCACCTGCAGCACAAAGAGAGAGAATCAAGAGAAATGAATCCAACCTGATAAAATTACCCTGTCAGGCCACAGAGAGGGAACGAGAAAATGAATTACAAGGAGAGAGCTGTGATAAGAAATAATATTGAACAATTAAATATTGTTCACAGATGCTGAGGAAAGGTTAATCTGGAAAAGATTGAAGCAGGAGAACTTTCTTAACTGTGCAGATCCTCCAGACGAGAACCAGGTTGTTCTCTGGTGAAAAACTGGCACCTCTCACATTCGACTACTGGTAATAATACGAAAATAATAAATCCCAGCTGATCTCAGTTCTACCTTGTTGACCTCCAGGAAGCCATAGACCTGGCAGCCTTCGTTCTTCTGCTCCTGCATCTTCTGAGTGAAGCCCTCCCTCTTGCACTGCTCGATGGTGTCAGCATTTTTAAAAGCCCAGCCGCGCCGCCTGTAGGCCTCCCGCACGTCATCACAGGTGTTACAGCATCTGCACACACACACACACACAGACACACACACACACATGGGGCAGAAACAAGGCCGGTAAGTACAGGGTTGTAGAGCAAACACAAAGACAGAGTGTGTCTGTGTGTTGGCGTCTTACTTGAGGTCTTCAGTCTCGGCTCCGTAGCAGCTCTCACATCTGTTAGGGTCCAGTGTGCTGGGGTCAAACACTTCCCCGTCGTCAGCCTTACCTAGTTCTACACAACAACACACAAAATTCTCATCATCCTTATGATGTGCTGTGGGTCCTTATTGTGATTATAAACCTATTTTTAATTTGAGCAGTCTGTTTTTCTGATGCCAAGACCCTGACGAAGGGAATGCAGAGGTAAACCTGATACCTTGAAGATTACAGCTGTTAGCGGGTTTTTGAAATGTCACTGTTGACCTCACAAGCCCAGAGGGAGAGTAAATAGAGTCACACTGCGAGATGAAGTCAGATCTTACCGTGTTTATCTGCCTCGGTGGTGACGGCTTTCAGATCGTTATCCAGACGCTGTTTGAACAGATTGTGTTCAACGTCCAACTGCTGCTCGCCGGCTACGTCCATCGCATCTATACTGAGATCTAAGGGAGGAAGAAAATAACAAATGAAAGAAGATAGAGAGGGTTGTTTATAATTAACATGTGACATCATTAACGTGGCAGATTCCCAGCAGCGGGACTCACAGGCGCAGGGCATGTGTGGGAAGACGACGTCAATGTTGATTTTGAGTTTGTCTCCTCGTGACGTGTCCACGTACAGCTCAGGGTGAACCTGCAGGAGACAAAGAAGGACACCGATACTTAGAGCGTTTCAACAAAGACATGTACTGTGAGCCAAACATTTTCCTGCAGTAATGTGGTACACAGAGTCGCTTCTCACTGTGACCGGCCTGACAGGAAACTTCTCTGAGGGCTTTATGATGGTTAATGTTATCTGAAGTCAGCCCATACGCTAGAGATCTTATTAACACACCTGCCTGTTTGCTTGTTGTCCAGGAGGATTAAGCAAAAACTACTAAATGGATAAACTTGGAGGGATGGGGCATTCATACAATTTTGGCACAGATCTACACACTTTTTCTACATTTCTATACCATGAGGGAAGATAACGACAATCTTAGGGATCACTGCCAAAAGGTTTTTCTTTAATATATCATATCTAAAATCTGTACTTTCAAAAATGGCCCCAAACCCTTCATATCAATCAGGCTCTGGTGTTGTTTCTGTTTGTGAGCCACTTGGGAAAATGTCCCTCTTGTGAAGCTTTGCAGATAGAGAGGGGGAACTTACCTCTTTGGTGAGGTAGTACTGCAGCTCGGAGACAAACAGGATCAACATGATGATGCCGCTGATGATGGTCACTGCAGAGAGAGAGGTGGTGTTTGTAAATCCCAGTTCAAACTCAAGAGATAAAAAGAAAAAATACATGAGATAATCTTGTTTATTCTTTACCCCTAAACACAATTTAATCCCTTTTTGTTAATATGAGAGAATGAAATTGCTTTTTGTTTCCAGCTGAATCAGATATTCTAACTTTAGAGACTAAATCTAATGGGGCTTTACTTTGCTTATAATATAAATATATATGTAGAAAGTGTTAGGCTATAAATAGGCAACATTTCTATGACAACAACTGTATAAACATCCAGTGTCCGACAGCTGCACATACTTGTATTTGTCTGAACAGTATTTTGTACACATTGCTTGTATGTGTTGACTATAACAAGTCATTATATTTTAAATTGTAGGTTGCCATTTTACAAACTGTCCAGGGTCAACATATAGCCTGTTTTTCCAAATCTGGCTCGTTCACATTCATTCTGCTGTTGCTTCATGAGCAATGTCTCATCAAATAAAACTAATAGATCAAATGAAATAACAATTAAATGTCAAAAAACGTGTTAATATAAAAGCTGCACGGTGTTTTAAATGAGCTTAAACACGTGGTATCCCTGTCATTTCCCCTTTGAACACAGAATAACCAGTAATATGTGTCTGGGTGTTTATTTAACTGAATTAGCATCACTGGTGGGAATGACGCTCTGCGGGTGAACTGGTCCTGCTCCTGCCCAGTTTGAGTTAGACTCACACAGGTCCAGTTCATCCTGTGACTGGGTGTTTTAAAACAATTTAAAACACCAGTAGCAGTTAATAAAACCAGTGAAATGAGCCAGTGAGCCTTGTTGTTAGCCTCCGAAGCTAACCCCCCTGTGTGTGTGTGTGTGAATGGCTGAATTCGAAGCCGCTCACCGGTCGCGCCGCCCCACGTCTTCACCCGGAAGTCCTCCAGGGTTTTGGGGTAAGCATCGAACTGCTTGAGTTTGTTCAGCGTGTCCATGTTGAGGAGCAGAACCGCGCCGCTGGGCACGAACGATACCGACAGATTCCCGCACCGCTCCGGACACCATCGGTCCTTTCACTTCCGGAATACACGCACAGACACGTGGGGCACGGCTCCGCCAATCAGAGGGCGCCGCGTCACCTCCGCCTCTTATCTCACGTCAGTATTCAATTTAATCGAATTTGAATTAACGTAACAGGTTTAATAAATAAAACTGTTATTATAACACAAATAAATAAGTCAAATAATAATATACACATGTAACTGACACCAACCCAAATATTTGTATTATTTTAATTAGACTTTGTACAGTTTAGAAAACAGAAAACTATTATTCACATAATAAGACACATAAATAATATCACAGAGATCCAGACCAAGCAAAGTTGAATGTCCACACGATCCAGTTTTCACTGCAACCGATATAAATAATTCCTCTGAATCACAGGCAATCAGGAAGTGCAGGTCACATCAAACCCTGATGATCTCCCACTGGGATGTGTAACTAATCCCAGTTATCTATGGTTTTAACACAGAAGAAGAACTGATGATGTATGAAGTGGACGTTCACATGTAAACAGTCACATGACCAGAAACAGTCTGAAAGATAAAAGTTCATCAGCGTCAGTCGTCCTCCTGAAGTCAGAGATGAGAGGCGAGTCGCTCCAGGTCACCCTCTCCCTCACCCTCGCCCTCTCGGCCGTGGCCGACCCCGAGGTCGGCCACGGCCGTCTGGACCAGCCGCAGACGGGTTTCTCTGAGTGAACGCCTCATTTTGGCTCGTCGGTTCTGAAACCAGATCTGAGGGAGAGAGAGAATGAATTGTACGTCAGAAAATAGAATCAAATTCTTGTCATAAATTTAATAAATAAATTATCTTTTATCAATTTAATTTGTGCCTAGATTTTGTCATGACTATCTTAGGTGTAGTTTTTAAGCAGCATCAGTTAAAAAATCTGATGGTTTGATGGATTGATGGATTTATTGATTGATTGATTGATTGTTGGTTTGATGGTTTGATGCATTGATGGATTGATGGATTAATGGATTGATGGAATGATTGATTGATTGTTGGTTTGTTGGTTTGTTGGTTTGATGGATTGATGGATTGATGGATTGATTGCTGTTTTGATTGATGGATTGATGGATTGATGGATTGATGGATTGATTGGTGGATTGATAGATTGATAGATTGATGGATTAATGGATTGATGGATTGATTCATTGATTGTTGGTTTGTTGGTTTGTTGGTTTGATGGATTGATGGATTGATTGATGTTTTGATTGATGGATTGATGGATTGATGGATTTATTGTTTGATTGATTGTTGGTTTGATGGTTTGATGGATTGATGGATTGATGGATTGATGGATTGATTGGTGGATTGATAGATTGATAGATTGATGGATTAATGGATTGATGGATTGATGGATTGATTGATTGATTGTTGGTTTGTTGGTTTGTTGTATTGATGGATTGATGGATTGATTGATGTTTTGATTGATGGATTGATGGATTGATTTATCACACCTGTATTCGGTCCTCCTCCAGGTTGAGTCTCACTGCCAGCTGCTCCCTCAGCTGGATGCCTGGGTAACAGTTCACCTGAAACACTGTCTCCAGGACATTCACCTGCAGGACACACAAGCACACAGACACACAAAGATTTATCAGTGTAAATGATTAAGTTACCAGCTGACTGATTGATTGATGGATCAGATGATCAGGTGACTACCTGGCTGCTGGTGAAGGCAGTGCGTGGTCTGCGTCCGACGTACCAGTTGGATGTCGACCTGTGAGGGTTCATGTGTTGTTGTTGTTGTTGTTGTTGTGTGTAACAGTGTTGATGTTTGGAGCCGAGGCTGTTTCCTTTGTTCTCTTTCTCTGCTCCAACCTCTTGATGGATTGAGGAAATATTAAATAACAGACCACCTTTGACAATTAAAATATCATGAATAATAACACAAAGTTTAACTGAAAAGATTGTTGATCTATTTATCCTAAGCAAAATTAAGTTAACAAAAAACATACATATTTTCCGTTGGGTTTAAACAACTAAAGAAAATTTAGATAAGGCAGCACAAAGAAATCAAACTCCAGAATTCTTTAACAGACAATTTCTCATACATATAAGTCGGTTAACATTAAGATATTGGTAGCAAAATTCCATTCTAAACGTTACTGGGCTGATTTGACCTCTGTTTTCCAGTGTTCAATTTCCAAAACATTTAAATATCAGCAATGTCAGAAAACTTTAAATATTAGATTGCAAAACCAAAAGCAGCTAATTTAGGAAAAGGAAACTGTCTGTAAAGATAAACTGAAGTGTGTATATATAAGAGCAGTTCAGTTCACTTTAGTTTAGTTAAGGATCCCCATTAGAAACACATGGACATGCCTCTAGTTTTCTTGGGTTGCAAGTAATCAAATTTGCAGTACCATTAGAACAGAAAACTACATTAAAGAAATGTGCAGTGATCTCTTATCCTCTCATGCCAAATTAGAAGAGAAGGAAATTAAATGTCTTTTAAAAAGCAACTTTTATTCCAAAAGGACAAATAATACAAACTTTCTTTAACTTTTTAGCTGTTGTGATGAAGAGAGAATAGGATCCTAAATTAAAAACATTAGCCCCTCACCTGCCCACGGTCTGTGGAGCTTCCGACAGTTTCCCGGTCTTTCCAGCTCCGAACCCAGAATCCGATCGATGGAAAATACTAATCTGGGAACCAGAGCCGACGCCATGACGTCTGATCAGTAAACACCACTAACAGCAGACAGTGTGATTCCAGAACCACTGACTACAAACTAAACTAAGTTCTTCTGATTCCTGGAAAAAACAAGTTCCATACGTGGATTTTCTTCAAATTAAAATCTCCTTGATTCTGCAGCTGCTTCCCTTTGGGTCCGTGGGACAAAGTGACCTGAGAGGTGAGTCGCTGGTTTGGTCTGAGGAACAAGAGAAGCAGCAGGAAGACAAACTGCTTTAAAAAGGAGAGGAGGATTTACACTGGCCACCAATTAGAATTAGGGAGTGGTTTTCCATGTGAATGAGATTCCCTGAGGTTCCATACAGCGGCTAATCTCTGCTGAGTATGTGAGTTACTTAAAGGCCGCCTGGATTTAAATTTTGAGTTTCACGATCGAATGCCACAAATCTGCAAGGGGGAAGAGAATTTGCAAAGTTGTTATTAGAGAATTAAAAAGTTTAGTGTGCGTGTGATGCACAAAGTGTGCGAGTTTCCCCTCAGGTCTTTTTTTTTTAAACTGCCACCTTGACACAAACACAAAAGCTGAATTTCCTCCTTTTCTTCTAAATTACCAAAGTAGAAAATTAGTTTTCAGTTTTTAACACAAAAAACACGTCCGTCCCTCTGTCGCAGGGCCGCGGCTGAGTTTAAACTAATAATAATGATAATGACGGCAATAATAACGATGATCCAGTGAGATCCACTAATGCTATTAGGCTAATCTGTGTGTGTTGTGATGCAGATGAGGCTTGTAATAGTGTCTGAATGCAGGTTGGAGCAGCAGGGAGGAAACGCTTTTCAGAAGCAGATTAGCTCCAGTAATGAAGGCCCGTAGCGGCTTCAAACCAGCAGCACACTTGTTTATTTATCCCTCAATGAAAGGCGGGACGGACGCGAAGGATGAGACGGCTGCAGGCTAAGAGGAAGGCCGCCTGAACTCGAGATCAGCCTGAGGGAAGTATCTTTAACTTCTTTTTCCAGGGAATAAGAGGAGATGATCGATATTCATCAAGATTCCACTGTTTTAACATCTCATTTCACTTGTTTAATAGTGAAATTATTAGCTTTAAGGTCATCAATATTGCAGGACTCAAGTAGAGTTTCCCTCAGCAGAGTTGATTTCTCCATCAAGGCCCAATAGTCTCCTTATATTCAGCCAAGCTGCATCACATTACACTCTTACACAAATACCACCAGTCCCCTCAATGTGCCTTATTCACTTCATCAAGACACACGAAAACTATGACAATATTGAAAACTGCTTCTTTTAATTTCTAGTGCTGTTTTCTAGTCTTTTCCTCTTGGTCCCAGGTAACAATTCATGGATCTTGAGGATTCATGAAGATTTTGAGGACTTATATCTACGGGTGTGTGCGCTTTGTTGCAGATTGACTTTAAGGGCCTTGGCCGTCGTTTGAGCTCTACTCTGACATTCTGCTTTTATTCTTTCAACATTTATTTACATTGGTGGATTATTCTGAGGACAATTATGACTGAGTTGGCATCAAATTTGAAGACATTCCATTAAGCTGATCTTAAGATATCACCCTCAAGGAGAAACCCGGCCCCCTTGACCTTTGGCAACAAAAATCAAATCAGTTCCAAGTGAAGATTTGTTCTGAGTTGTTGAGATCTCTCTTTCACGGGAATGGGACGGACGAAGAACCTGAAAGCTGAAAGCCTCCGGCCACTGGCTGTCGCGGAGGCATAGAAATAACATGACATCCTAATTCACACCCTGGATAAGCATTAATGCTGCCTGATAAATGTCTTATGTTAAATAGCAGTAATGATACTGGCACCTACTGGAGGTTTACAGGGTGCTGGGCTCTGAGTGTCAACAAATTCTCACCTCATAGCAAAGTTTGTTAGGTTCACCAATTTATTAAATATTCACAGGATTAATGAGTAAATAATGATTCTACCGGTTGCACAGAATGATCAGAATGAAAAAAGCAGCATTTGCAACATCTCCTGAAATCAAAACCAAGCATCACACAGGACGGTTTCATTTAACATAATTTATTTTGTACATTAAAACAGATGGATCAGAGGTTGCGTTTCTCCACCGAGTGCCTTTGTGTAGAGGACAGAGGAGCGTGGAGAAACACACAACCAGGATGTTTGAAACTTTAACCATTTAACTTGTTCGTGTGGTTACCGAGTATCTTACAAAGATACACAGACGGTCAATCGTTGAAGCGTCACTCGATAGTGACAGAGTGATATTGAGACTGGAACAGGTACCAGCGGTGACTCAATGCAGATCAAACAAACACGTACTGGGTGCGTTCAAGAACGCCACAACTCTCTGACACAAACTCGCACCACTAGATAAAGACAAATCTGACAACTGGTTCTGCCATGCCGACAACTAAAAAAGGCAGAATACTCATACTATATATTTATACCATTATTTCTCGTTCCGCTCCTAAAAAGGCATGTGTGTGTGTCAGTTGTTCTGTGTCCGTTAGATCATTGTGAGGTGAATGTTGTGGGGTCTTTGAACGCAGCCTTCTCTTCGGGTAAGTTTTAGGCCCAGACCGGGTGGGGGGTGGGGGGGGGTGTTGGTTTACTTAGGAAGCTTGTAGGCGATCTTTCTGCTCTTCAGCACAGACCACCTGTGTCTCTTCATGTAGTAGAGCAGAGGGATGACGATGGCCGAGCCCAACAGCAACTGAAAGATAACAGAAATAAATTCAGGTGATTTTTGTTCTATTGTGTTCTTGTCTAAAAAAAACTCACAATTGTGAATAAAATGGGAAATCATTGAGATCAAACACCCTGTGCTGTACCTTCAGTCCCATGCGTTTGCGTTGGTCGTGCTCCGGCTCCGAGGCCCACCTCAGGAAGGTGCACACATCCTTAGCCACCTGGCTCATGCTGGCAGGGGTTCCTATTGCAACAGAGAACCATCAACACCATTGTTCTTACTACTGTAACGAGAAACTAATTTCAAAACTCTCTTGAACATACTGAGTGATTGATGTGGTTCAATCTCCTATCACTGTGTATACACAAAGTCGACAAGCAGCCATCATAACCCAGATGATTGAGTGTTAAGATTTTTCTGCTTGAGGCGCCTTTACTTGCTAGAATCATCTTTTTCACCCTCAGCTCGATCAAACTACATCGATGCTCTGATATATTATATCTAGCCTGTATATTTTCAATTTGAACAGGTCATCGTACCATCCTCAAACTCCAGGACCTCGTTGTAGATGGGGGGGGCCATGCCGATGGCCTGGCCAGGGAAGTAGGGGTTGTAGTAGAGTCCCTCCCTCACATCCACTCCAGCGGGCGGCTCACAGTATCCTGTCAGCAGGCTGAACACGTAGTCCTCTCCTCCGTGTCTGAGTGGAGCAGATTTCATCTCATTTCAAAACTGTCTGAGTTAAAGCAACAATGAGTAAAACTGTATGTTCCTCAGGATTAAAGGTTCCTAAAGCAGAGGAGTTCAAACTGTAATAAATTCACCAAACTATTAAGTATTCTCGATATTACTCTTGATAATACTCTTTACCGTGCTCGGCCTAATCTTAATTTCAATTCACGCAGGCCTGTGTACCATTAGAACCTATAGAAAAGGTAATTCTAAGCTAGTTGCACGAGGGGGGGGGGGGGGGGGGGGGGGGGGGCTTCGGTTACCTTGCACTGATGATGTAGCTGAGGTCTGGAGGCAGCGCTCCGTTGTTGGCAGCCCGAGCCGCCTCTGGGTTGGAGTAGGGCTTAGGGAAGTAGTCCGACGCCTTTCCTGGTCGAGTGAACATCTCTCCACTCTCATCAGGACCGTCCACTACCTCAACCTGAACACAACACATTACAGATATTACATTACATGACCAGGTGTCGCCACCTACTGACAGAACTTTGCCTCTACATCTAAAAACATTCAAATATGTGTAATGTGGAATTTAAAACTGTTTAACGATCCATTTGAAGCGGTTCCAGCCTGGAAGCTGTAATTCCTCTGCTAAGGTAGGAACACGAAGACTCACCTCCTCAGCGATGACCTTGACCTCCTCCTCTGTGTGCGACACTCCTATCAGGTTTCTGAAGGCCAGGTACTCCATACTGTGGCAGGCTGAGCACACCTGCTTATACACCTGGTAGCCACGGCGAATACTGTGGTGGTACAAAGAGACGGAAAGAAAGTGGAGAAGCAGGTGAGGTTAGAATACAACTGATATCACATGAGCTCAGGTAAACCACAGTTGGTGAGTTTGATTAGTTATACTGAGAACTAGGAGGTGTGTGTGTGTCCGTCCCACCTGGCGTGGTCCAGAGACGACAGAGGTCCAGCGTGGCTCCAGGGGTATTGAGGAGGGTGGAGCTCCAGGTCAGAGGCTTTGACGGCCTGATGCAGCATCAGAGCGAGCCCTGCCCCGCCGGCCGTGACCACACCCAGCGTTGTGAGGGCGAGCTTCTTGTTCCGGGGCAAACTGGCAAAGGACATGTTGGCCTGCGCAGGATGAAATGAGATGATTGTTAATTATCTATTCAAGTAAAACCCAAATAACCTAAAACCTAACGTGGGAGGTTTGTCACAGACTTCTTAGATTTCAGAACCCAAGTCCAAATTTAAAGAATGTGGACTTTCAGAGTTTTGGCAAATGACTAATGATAATTTAAATTATTGATTATTTTCTGCAGATTAATTTGTAATAATCTTCATCCTGCTTGTTTAGTCCCAACAGTCTGAGACCAAACAGGTTCTGGTGAATATAACACGAGTAAAAGAAAAGCAGAAAGATGCCAGAGATTCCTTTTCTTGACAGTCACTAATCCATTCAGCTATTGAAGGTGGACACAACAATGATCAGGTCATTGATCAGTGCTGCGACTCTTGAGTTCTCCACAATCACATGACAAACTTAAGAGTAAAGACCCAGCTTCAGTGTCTAAATACCATTAAAGGAATCAGGTAACTACGATGCCCTTGAACAGAGCGTGTGCTCGTGGTCCGCACGCTGGGCGTCCTTATGAAACCGTCCTTCACTAGTGCTTCTGTAACCAGCTACATCACAACAGCATCTCTGCACGAGTCCTCAAACAGACACACACACACATTCTGCTATCTCTACCCTGTGGACATGCTAATCTTAGGTGTGGTGCCAATTTGCTCATCTATTCAGTTAGTGAATTCAATGATTAGAAGCTTTGTCAACTTGTGAACATATATGTGTCACTAAAACAAGAGCTTTCATTCCCTCGCCTGAAGGTTTTATCTGACAACTTTACATCTGCAGAGAGGTGTTCTTGATTTCCACAGTAAAGAAAAAATGTGACAAGTGGCCATGTGATATCTGGATATGAAACTACCGACTGGGTCTTGATGTTTGGGTCAAAGTGATTGGCCAGTAAGCTCAGTCCTGAATTATGCATTAGGCTTTAAGGTGCATCCTGAAAACCAGCAACCCAGAGAGAGAATGACCGGCTGTTAAATAATGTGGGTTCCGTCTCCCTCTCTGGAATCCAACAGATGGAGAAATGGATGAACCAGTAGGAATTGAGGTTTGGTTTTACTGTGATTAACGTTACATCACAGTTTACTTTCCTTTTATTCTGATACCACTTGTTGTTCATCAAGTCTCGTAATGAAAGCGCTAAATGTCCTAAAGAGTTTTTAAACCCTCTTCTTCTTCTGCTGAGCACAGGATGTAAGGTGAGCTCTATTGTTGATCCCTCAGGGAGCCTTGTACAAAATGAGTACTTCTGCTTTATTCGCCATAGTCTCCAAAGTATTTAGCTTTGGGAAAACTTGTGTACATTGACTCAAGTTGTATTTTGCAGCACCTTTATAGTTTAATTTGTTTTTAGCTACTTGTAGATTAGTGAAACGGTCTTTGTTCCATCACCTGCTTCACCAAACACGAACAGGTCAGATTTGACGTCAGGATGTAAACTCTCTTCACAGATGAAGGACACATCAGTGGCTCCTCTTCACCGGAAGTCCTCCCAGTCCTTGAAATGCTAACACGCTAGCAAGCGGATTAGCTCGGCTACAATTCCCATGACTTCCACTAACCATTGTTTTAAAAGATAAAAACAATTGTAACACCACGACCCCCACCCACGGGTGTGTGCACGTGTAACCGTGAACCGTTATCTAGTGTGGAAGGTTCACTTTAACGGACAGGACCATTCGCCGGCTGGTTGACACTGAGGAAGGAGTTAGCTCAGCGGCTAGCTTGTGAATCACAGCCGGTGCTACCAGGGTTTAAACGACCGACGGGCTTTGGTGGGTGGATTTAAATCTCCGGATCTTTCCACTCAGCATGAGAACAATAAAATATCACAGGACACGTCTCTAGATCACCAGGGACACCCTGAATACCTGTGAGAACACGAGTGACCTTGTCTCACCCCGCTGACAGCCACCAGGCTAACGCTAGCTCGACGCTAGGTCGCCCCACAGCCGCTCTACTCTTCCATTACCACTCTCTGCTCTGTACGGGAAACACGACCCCCTTCCCCGGCCTCACCTTGGACGTCTTGATGGTTCTCGGCGACCCGAGCAGGGCTCTCCCGCACCCCGATTGCACCGCGACTCGTAGCGCCGCCATCTTGTTTGTGAATCTTAGAGAAGCTGCAAGGAGCCGAGAGGAGCCGGAAACACGGGCTTTCCGGTGCGGACCTTCACAATAAAAACGTCCACGTGTGAAATGCACTTACTTTTTATTTACACTGGACTTCCCGGACACCGCTGACAAAATAAAACTTCTGAAACCTGTTATTATACAAACCATGATTGTTATTATTGTTGTTGTTGATGTAGCATTTATTATTACTGTTGTTATTATTATTAACCAGGATGTAATAATAATAAAAAGGACAGTGTCATTGGTGTCATGAGGTTTTAAATATATCTTAAGTAAAAGTAGTAATATAACAATATTAAATATGCAAACTCGAACGCAAATGTCACGCATTAAAAAAACTGATAAAATTAATTATACCTGATTTTGCTTTTTATTTTGAGGCGTCAACTCTGCTCTTATTTTGAACGCAACCTTCACTGACCGGAACTGCTTACCCGGGCTGATTGTGTCTCTCTTGCGGGAAACCTTACACAACTTGGATTTACACAACCTGTTATTGTGGTTTTGTAACACGTTACAAAATCACAACACGTGACAAAATCAATCAATTAATCAACAAAGTCACATGTATGGAATCTCAGTGATGAGTGAACGTGACGCGGTGAGAAACATTAAAGACGAGAAGTTTCCCTCCAGCTGCTTCACAGTTTCATGATGGAGTTGTGATAGGGGGACGTGTTCTATAGCGCCCCCATGTGTCAGGTCTATTTGAGGCTCGTTCCTTGAACAAGGGCACACGAGGACAAGTGGACTGATCACCAGGACTCGACCTCGAGGAACTGTGGAAGGAGAAACTTTATTATAACACACGACAACACGCACATTGGGTCAAATCCACATTTATCATTTCTTTCTTCTTTCTTTATACCTCACCGCAATACAAAAATTCGAAAAATTTTGTTTCTGTTGTGTGTGAAGAGTTGAGCTGCAACAATTTTTTTTTTTTTTTTTTATTACATTGAAGTGTCTGTGACCTTTTAAATTAAATTAAAATGTAAACATGGACTCCTGCATCACAAACAAACCAAATCCATCTTGGAAGGTGTTGTAACCCGAGTTCTACAGAAGGTGGAAGCACAGCATCAAAAAATAAAAGAGTGAGACTTTACACTCATGAGCACTTTATTAGGAACACCTGTGCTACTGCATAAAATGTGACCTCAGTGACTCTGACTGTGGCAGGAGAGTTGATGTCGGCCTGTTTGTGTGTTTCTGAATCAGCTGATACTGATCTCCCGAGATTCACCAAATACTAAAAGTCCTTGTGGATGACAAAGAAGAGATATTTATTTTTCCATTTTGTCTTTTTAAACCTGAATTTTGGGCTTAATCCTTTTTAATCCAGTGTAAAACAAGGTGAAAGGAGTAATCGGGATGTTCTGAAAGATAAACTGCAAATAGAAATGGACAATACGTTTCCACATCCTCCTGTTGTACAACACTGAAGTTAAATAATCCCAGATACTCGTGTCACCATGTTGAGTTTATGACGTCCTCAACCAATCGATATCAGTGTCAGCTTTTAATCAAGATGTTTTTATCTGTTTTAATAATCATCAAATAAGTAAAGAAAACTAAACTTGGTGGACAAATTAACACGTGAACAGAATATCAGTGTGATAAAAACGACCTGAAATTACATAAACCAGCTTTATCATAATTTATTTAATGTGAGCAGCTCGTGCTGATAAAAGCTGGAGATAAACAGTTCAATCAGATATTCAAAATTTGCAAATGGAACAAAAAATACCTCAAACAATCTGCAGAAACTTTTCAGACGGATGTGAACGCGTGTTGGTTCGAATCCACCAGAGACACGAGCTGGAGACGGAACCTTCCATCAAAATACTGAAATATTAAGAGAGATAAAAACACTGCGCTTGTTTGAATGAATTGAAGTCGGTTCGGAGGGAGAGTGCAGATGGATGTTTCCTGGTTGACAGCAGGTGGGTAATAAAGTATTTATCAGCCCCAGTGTGGGGGGGGGGGGGGGGTCTGTCATTCCTGTCATGTCAGCCTGACAGGAGGTCTTTTCTGTGGACGTCCTGTGCATACGAGCAGCCGCAGCTGCAGTGAGTGACAACTCAGACGACCTCGAATAAAAAGAGTGAAACATGCAAAACAACTGACTGAACTTGTGTGTCCTGGAAAAGTACGAATTTCATACAAGGCCACAGCTTGTGGATCCAGGTGTAGGAATGAATGGCGTCTGCTTCAGGTCTTCATTTTCTACTTTTGTCCATCTTTTCAATCGACTGTTTAGATCTCCACTTCCTCTGACTGTCCATAAGTGAAGCCAAATTGTCCTGGATAAGATTTGGAGACAGAGTCTGGGCAGAAGCATTCGGGGGATGGAGCCACACAACCCCGGTACTTTGCCTCGATGGCTAAATGTCTCCAGCCGCTCTCTACAGGGGTGCGTAGAGTTAAACCAGAAAACCTAATGTTTACTCTGAGCACGTGAAGGACTGGAGGGAATTGATATTCATCGGCTGGCATCACCTGACCTCCTGGAAACATTTGAAATAGAGAGAGAAAGAATAGAAAACATTGAATTGAATGACTGACAGCAGCCAGCCCCATCGCCTGCAGGCCCCTGACCCCAGATCAGTTTACCTGCCGTCCCTCAGCTCCTTTTCACTGGTGACTCTACCTGAACTCAATGATGTGGTTAAACCCATGAAGCCATCGACCTGCCCCTGGCCGTGGTTCCCACCAGACGACTGAGGGAGACTGACTCACCTGATCAGGCTCATTTCACTCTATAGTAATTATAAACAGCTCATTGACTTCTGGGCTCCACTCTCAATATTAACAGACCTGTTTCAGAACTCTCCTTCCTATCCCAGATCCTCGGTGAAGCTGAATTCAAGCACCTGGACAAAAAGACCTGATCCACATTAACGTTGGGATATCGAAACCAGAAGAATCAGTTGTTTTCTGTGCAGCCGGAGTCTTGAACCTGTGTTCAGAGACGAGGTGTGTGTCATCAGAACGTGAAGAGAGGAGCGACCAATCAGCTGGAGGAACTGATTTGCACATTTGAATGGTTTTAAGATTTGACTGCAGAGAAGAAAGTTTCAGTTTTCAATCATCATTAAAATCCTCTCTGAGTGAGATGTGTTCCTTCACAGTGTGTGTGTGTGTGTGTGTCTGTGTGTGTGTGTTTTCTGTAAGTAACCACAACTGAATCCACGCTCCATGATGGAGTCATGAAGTCACTGGTGTCTTTTTGTGAACGTGGGACAGATTCACACTCTGGTGAGCAGAGCTGACAGCCGACGGAATTGTCTCAGATTTTCTTTAATGGCGGCCGTGGACGTGCCGTGTAATTACAGACATGTCGGCTGTCGTGCAGATTACAGGCTGCACACCAGCCTCAGTGTGTTGTGTGTGTGTGTCTGTGACAGTGAGTGTAAGTGAAGACGTCTGCGTCTGTTCATCACGCGTCAGATGCTGAAGTGCCAGCGAGCGGCTCCTTGACAGACAAACGTCTGAGGCATTCATTATCCTGATGTGCAGATGAAGAGGCTGCAGCGGGGGGGCTGAAGGGAGGAGGATGTTGATTTAAGTGTCACAAAGGTGAAGACTTTGGTCTTAGACCTTTCTTTGTCCCTTTCACCTATGTTTTATATTATATGTTATATATATATACTTGTGTACTTACATCATCCACAAATGTCTCCATTGCAATTTTCAAACCAAGAGAAATCCAGTTTAATTCTGCGTAATGAGAAATTTTACTTCAGTTTTAATTGCGTCATATTGTCTTTGTGTGTCTCTGTGAAAGGAAAACACACTTCCAGCCATTTAACCAGTTGACTATTTTTCCTTCCATTATCCATATCGTATCACAATAACACTCATATGTGTCTCCTTGAAGAGAAATGCTGTTTAAATAAAAAAGCTTATTTGGAATTATTTTGAACAATAAAATAATATTATCTTGATGACTACATTTGATTATCTGGTGACAAACGAATTTGAATTTGATCAAACAAAAGCCTATAACATGAAAGCCTCTGTCACATGTTTGTTTCTGTTGTGATTGATATAGGCACTGAAGACCCCCCCCCCCCCCCCCGGCTCCTGGTGCACAAGCATAAAAAGCTACTTGAAAATATCTGAAGTACACGTGAAGCACATTACCAGATACGAGCAGTGATGTTTCCTCTGAGGCCTCATGAAGTAACTTCCACTGAATCTTCTGTGACGTCTGAAGTGGTGTTTGTGTTCAAGGCCTGTGATCTGCATCAAAGTCTGACATCACAACGGCAGCATTAGAGGATTATTATGGCGATGCATCACATCCTATGTATAATTTCATGTTCCTTCATATCTCTCAAGTTGTTCTTTCTGTCTCTGCTCGGCCCTGCTGCTCCTAAAAGCCTTTTTCAGACTCCTCTTCAGCTCAGCCTTGGATACTCTACTCTCAAATATACCAAACATCTCTTAAAGCATATGAATGCTCTTCCTGCAAAATAGACATGATAAAGTACAAACTGTTCCCTAAAGAATAATCAGGACACACACTGCATCCTTTAAAGTTTGAGGAATAAGAAAACGACAAACGTCATGAGTTCACTCCATTAAATCCACGTGGCTCGAACCATATACAATATTATTCTTCATGCACATCCATGTATGTGTGAGGTAGAACAATTATTTTAATTCAATACATTTTTTATGAGGATGTATTTGATTCTCAACAGGATGGAAATTTGCAAAATGAACATTGTGGTTTATTGAAGAAAACGTGAAACTAGAGATTGAGACACAAACTCCTGAGGAAAATGGTAATTATCAAGTAAGAATCATTTTTCAGGTTCGTCTGCATTGGTTTAACTTTCCAGTCTGTGCACGTGCATCATGAATCTCACTCTGACAATCTCCTCCTCGGATTTTCCTTTAACTTTGAGAATAGAATGTAAAGAAAATGTTTGCTACACATGCTCGTCTGCACACACATCAAAGATCGTTAAACGCACACACAGCCGCCCTTGTACCCGTGTGACCTTACACAACGCTGCAGACCTGGACAACCTTCATAGTCGTGCAGCTCAGCCTCATGGATACGTTAAAGAGTGATGTAAACTGGTGTCCACTCACCGCCCAGTATCCTCAGAACTCATGAACTGGTCATTGTGCCTTCGCGACCTTGATGGATTCTTAATTCGGTCGAGGAGAGTCTCCTTCCTCCAGCTCCCGTGACTCAGGCTGAATAATTAAACCTCTGCTTTCCAAGATGAGGGTCATGTGTGTGTGTGTCTGTGTGTGTGTGTGTGTGTGTCTGAGCAGTGGGGGGGGGAGCTGCTGAGGCAGAGTTAAGGGGCTCCGGGCACAGGTCAGGCCCTTTCAGTTGCTGTAGTGGTTTTAATTTGTGAGTTTGTTGTTTCAGTCTTTTCCCCCAAAAAGAAAATATTTTATTCAGGAGGCGAAACAGAAAAACAAGAAGAGCATGAGAGTTTAGTGACTCAGGTCCAGACAGGAGAACATGGTCACTCTCATGTGCTGAAGGACTTTCACTTCATATTACTGCCGAGAATCTTCATATACCCAGATCCTGTCTGTCCTCCGCGGGGTTAGAGGTCACAGAGTTCAGCTGCTTTATTAACACATGTTCATCAGATATCCAGATGCACCTGCAGACTGGGAGCACAAGATAATTAACTACAGAAAACTATCTTTATCATCATCATTATTGCTTTATTGCTTATATTAATTATTCAAAATCAGAAGTTAAATCAAAATGAATGTCTTATAAAACATGTTTTTATAGTGATCCTCAACTGCACTGCAAAAACTCCAATGTCCGATAAGGAATTGCGATATATGAAATATAGGTCCCTGTATCATGTGACCTATAAGGTGTAATATTATTGTCACGTATACATTATCAATTAAAGTAATTAAATGTACTTTTACATTGAAGCTCTTTCATTCTGAATACAAATGTTTCATTTCTTTACTTCTTTATATTATGTCACGGGGGGGGTAGGAGGGTAGTAAGGGTTTGTTTGGAGGAGTAAGAGAAGGGGGGGGATAGGCAGTGGGAGCACAGTGGGCAGTAAGGAGTCAAGGGAAGAGCAATTTGAAGTTTCATGGGACCGCCTCTCTCTCGTTTTGGTGTTTCCTCTTTTACTCGCTCTGGGGTTCAGGGTCACGCCTCCTCGTCGCCTCGTCATCTTCAGATTGACTGCTCCTCCTCGAGCTCCTCCTCATCTCCTCCTCGAGCTCCTCCTCATCTCCTCCTCGAGCTGAGAGACATGTGAAACTCAAAGCTCATAAAGGTCGAGATCGAACCTGCGATTCTGAGTCAGACTAACTCAGAATCCCATCGATCAGTCGGGTTATAATAATGTTTAACTTTTAAAAAATGAGGTGAGGGTCTATGATCTATACTGCAGCTAGCCACCAGGGGGCCATCAGGATGATCTCTATTCACAGTCTACAGTCCCTACCAACCCTAATAGAACCAGAGGCACTGAGGCTTCTGTGTGTTTGTCTGTAGCTTGTTGCTGTTATGAGATAATTGTACAAAACCAGAGAGAAGTTTAATGTCTTTTACACATTTTCTTGAAAGCTGCTCTAATTTTCTTTGTCAACAAACGCCATGAAAAGAAAAGAAAAGCTAAAGATGTCCCTGCTCACTCATTAACTTCCCCACAGCGTCTCTGCCACAGGCCCATTGTTCCCACTGATGATGAAAACACAGTTAAAGAAATTACAGTGTCAACGAGGCTCAGTCATTTCCATTAACAGCTGGTGGTAAACTGTGCTTTTGTTGGGGACTTTTTTTTTCCTGAGGCGGATTAACACACATGCGGTGCTGATGACACAAACCAGCACCGGAGACAAAAGCTGGAGGAGTCGGCGTGGTGGGAACCGGCTCATTCACTCCCTCGGCCTCACAGCGGGGGGGGGGGGGGGGGGGGGGTTTGACTCTCGCATCTCAAGGAAGTGCAGCGACACGAGATGCGTTCGATATTAATAAATATCGAGCAGTGGCTGGGACTCATCAGTGAAAATGACAACTACTGATTCAAAGATCTCCAGGATACGGGTGCGGCCATCTTGGTGATACTCTTGCTCGATCTATTCCAATTACATCCTGATCTAGTTAAACATTTCTATTAATAGAATCGCACATATACGTTTATATTCAGTCAAGGTAAAGAACATCCCCCAACTGAATTTGATCTGCTGTGTACTTGTTCATGCAGGTCACAGTCTGACCTTCATTTGATAATTCATGGTATTTATCTAGCAGCACAACTTTGAGCAGACTTTAAAACACACACACACACACCTCCTCCCCTCTGTTCACCTCACCTTGTTGAACCAGCAGACTTATTCATACCCTCCTATTACATTTATCAATACTCCCCGGTGCTTGATAACATTATCAGATTCACTGATCAATGCGCGACACTGTTGTATCAAATCATAGCACTTTGTTATCAATACCCAGGAGTGTGTGCGTTCAATCAGAGAGAAGGGCCGATCAATATCCAGCAGCTAATGCAGCCGATCCGGAGGCCGGCTCAGAGCCAAGCAGCGGCCTGACCAATGGGAACGCACGCAGATCGATGGGCTGTGCAGCCGATGGTCGCCCCCCCGATCAGCAGAGAGAGGCTCATACAGTGATGATTCAGTTTGTGACTCGACCAGCGATGGATTTATTTGCAGGAATAAAGAAGAGAAGGCACCAAACTTTGTTTTAAAGATTCAAGCTGAGACCTTCTCCCTGGAGCGTGAACTCCGAAACTCAAACTGTTCAATAGATAAATAAATACTTGTAGAAAGGTATCAATGAATACATTCATGTTAATATACATAAATATACTTTTTCATTAATGACATTGACGATTCTTTGTATTCATTAATGTATTTAATTATTTATTCCTGCATTTTTTATATTAATATTTCTACTTGTTTATTTTTTTGTCACAGTCTGTGTGTTTAACCTGGTGAAATGTGAAATAGCCATATTATGGACACACACACACACACACACACACACGCACACACACACACACACAGGACCGTCATCATGTTTTTGGTCCCACATGATGAGTTCTGAGAATGAAGTAGGAAGTCAGTAATTCCTCCCTTGAGTCTTGACACCTCCTGGAGGCTGAATGAAAGAAATGATTCGGGTGAAAGAGAGAGAGAGAGAGAGAGAGAGAGAGAGAGAGAGAGAGAGAGAAGATAGGAGCTAATTAGCCTGAGATAAACGCTGAGCTGAGTCTTTCTTCACCTCTGGACCATGTGACTGTGTCCTCACATCATGTGTCTTCACGGTGTGGACGTTACTCCAGTATCTATAACTTATCTCCGTACTTCAGCTGATTAATAGCTGTCACATAAAATAACCAATGAATTGGAACAGCCACAAAGATCCACTTCCTCTTTTTATACAGCTTGACCCCAAACTCATAATCCAAACCACCGGTCACGTTCAGATTGGCAAGACTACAATTGATTCCCATCAAGGATGAAAAGAAGGTCTTGATAACAGGAAGATGCTGAGAGTGCATATTGCTGTAAAATAAATCTGTATCAGGAGCAGCTTCATTTAACTGTTTGTTATTGAATCCTGGAGCCAGAGGAAACAA